>NC_137010.1:38213001-38348001 GCF_032717465.1 Coenobita brevimanus | reverse complement strand
CGACCACTTCTATCACCACCACATCTACCACCAATTTCTGTTGAATAAAATCGTCTGTTCGTAGCATCAAAGAAGTAATAATCAGATTGTTGATGAACATTCTCTCTCCAGGAATGCATGAAACTCCACTGAAATGTCTCACAGCCTTTTTCACCTGAGGTATCGTGGCACCGGTGGGGACTATAATTAGGGTCAAATCACCCTTTCAGATAATATTAATGGATATGAAATTGAAAATGATTCATTTATGACTCATTTTCTCCAACATCCTTTTTCTAGAGTTGATCCCCCCCTCCCACACACACAATATTATGATTTATTACATTCCTTTACCCATAATACAGGCACAGTGTGTTCAGGTGAGGGCCATTTTTCAATCTCGCCTCCTGCTGCTCGAAACCGACGAATAGCTGCTTCGATGCTCACCACTTGTTTATATGAGAGATGTTTCTGAACTATGCTTCCCTTTGCTCGCAGTGAATGATTTATGCATCGAAGCCCTTGACCAAATGAGAACTCCATGGAAATGCCCGGTAATATAACACCAATGGGGAATATTATTAGGGGTCAAAACACCCCCTCAGAAACTGTAAATTAACCAGAAAATGAAACTGGCCCATCTGGGACACAAATCCGCCAAACAAGCCGTTTCATCGGCACTTGCTAAAATGAGAGCAGTTTCTGATTCGCGTTTAGCTTTGCTCGAAACCAATGATTTCTGTCAACACAGGAACAAATGCTGAACGGCCCCAGTCAAAACACCCCTTTTGGAAAATATCAACCGACATAAACGGGGCACAACTGCAACCAGTCTGCCAAGTACCAGCAAAACCTTTTTCCAGTTTCGGCTTCGCCCTGGATTATATATATATATATATATATATATATATATATATATATATAGAGAGAGAGAGAGAGAGAGAGAGAGAGAGAGAGGGAGAGAGAGATTAGGCCAGTGCGTTAAGAAAAAAATCCGTTCCTGTTTTTGGTCAAATGACTGCCCGATCAGTGGTTGCTGTGTAGATACAAAATTCGTGACTAAGAAGTCTACTTATGTATGTAGATAGAATGCACTGACGTCATTAAGTCCCGCCCCCTACCGTGCGTACAGGCGCATGTGCTCACCCAACATACACGGTGGAACAAATAATCTAAAAGTAAATTATAACCCCTCTTTTAGAGGTTTCATTTCGATATACACGTTACCGATGGCATAATGTTATCAAAGTATATTGGCACTGCACTGCTAGCAGATGTGTGAAAATACATGGGAGAAGAATACTAATAAATAGGATGTGATGTGAGATCCCAAGACAACGGCATAGATATTTAGAGCACTAAGTCTTAAGTCTTTTCCCAGGATGTTCGGTTATAATATTTGTTTATTCATAGAGATACTGTTCCTGTTGTTCCTGTATACAATATATATATATATATATATATATATATATATATATATATATATATATATATATATATATATATATTTAAAAAAATGTATGAAGGTGGAGGGATATCAGTGCGTCAAAAATTACAACAGTGCCAAGGCAGTAAAACTACTGTACGTGTATTACAATCCCTACACTGCTCATGGCATAGTCGTACTTTGTGTAGTACATGGTTAGTTAAGTTATATCATAATCATGACACTTTTCAGGTGCACTTATGATACAGTATAATGGCACGTACTATAATAAAAGAAAAAGATGGGAATACATGTAATTTTACTGTCTTGACCTTATTACGATGGTTTTTTGGTGTCTGCTATTCCTACATCTTCGTAAGTTTTTATCAATTTTTAAACTTGTTTTACTTTTTTGAAGCGTTTGCGTAAAAAAGCTCCTAAGGTTTTTGGAAAATTTTCAACTTGGAAGCGTAGTAATGGTGTTGGTGATGGCATTAATGAAGGCTCTAACTAACCCGTTCCGGTGTCATATGCACGGAGTGACTTTATGCTGGAAGTTCCTGTTCCCTTCTCTATTAAGCCTAAATTAAGCTAACCTAACCAAACCTAACCTAACCTTAACCTAACCTTATCCTAGATCAACCTAACTTAAATAAACCTAAATTAAACTAATCCTAATTCACGAAATGACAAATTTCACAATCTGCCTGTAATATATATATATATATATATATATATATATATATATATATATATATATATATATATATATATATATATATATATATATATATATCGACCTATAATTACCTACAGGTCGATAAGACATCCAGCTATCTTCCTGACACATGTATTTCATACAATGTTGTTGATAAATGGCACAAAATTTGAGATAACATGCGGATACTTTCTAAATAGATGCTAAACGGCCACTCGGCGCATGCGCACTGAGCGGAACGGTAACTTCCAGCATAAGTCACTCCGTGCATACGACGCCGGTTCGAAAAGTCTCCACTGAGCTGAACATAATTATCTGGAGATGTTAACAAGGAGCACTGAGTGAGCACAACATCCACGCCTTGCGATCAGTCACTGATCGAACTTTTAACCTAGATTTGTGACTTTGGCCTTTGTGCAATTGGTCTCAAATTTGACATACTTCATTCTTGCCTAACCATGAACCCCTCAGTTAGTTTTGGTTAAAACTGAATGAAAATTGTTTAAGCTGACTTTGCCCTGCGACCTTGATCTTTGTCCTACTGTTTTCAAACTGAAAATTTTAATCTATGACTGACCCTAAATCATTCCACCAAGTTGAATCCAAACTGTACTGCAACTTTTTGAGTTAAAGGGCCGGAAACAAGAAAGTATACTCTGACCTTAAATTCTGACTAATGGTTAACAAAACTGAAACATCTCACCCTTTGCTCAGCCATTATCTTTCTATCATGTTCAGTCTAAATCAAATCAAAACTTTAAAAGATGATTCATTCCTGACCAATTATTATTTTTTTCTTTTTTGAGGGTGGCAATATCTACCATGCTTCCAACCCGGTGGACAATCAAACATGTCCCTGAAAAAAAAAAAAAAAAAAAAAAAAAAAACGGTAATCGGTTCAGCCTTTCTGGAGGGAAAGAGGTCAAAGAAGAAGAAAAACATGGCGACTGTGTTTTATCGTATCAGCGTTGTTTAAGTTACTTTAGATGTTTTAAGTACAGACAAGGTTGAAGATTAAGGTTTGATACCTTTAATAATTTAATATCTCCATGTTTGGGAGTAACAAAGGATTGTAGTTTTTGAGGTTAACGGGTGCCATCCCTACTTGGGATGTCTACCTACAGTGATATAGACGATTCAAAGTCAAACATTGGTGCCAGGTTTGGGTGATGTTCTCAGATTTCTGTAAGGGGGAGAATTCGTTCTCTAGATGCCTCCGTTTTTTACTGCAGAATAGATTGCTATCATTTTAGCTCTTAAACTGATTTTAGCACACCAAGAATCTTTTACAGCTTATAGTGGCCCCTCAAAGTGTCCCTATTTGCCAATGAGTGTTTAAATTCATTTCATCCCCTGGCCCCTGCCATTCTCCGGTGGCTTTTCCTGATTCAGCGACGAGATACTAATCCAGTTTTGTTGGGCTCCTGCACAGGTTGTGTGGAGGACAATGAGAGGGTGGATACATTAGCTAAAGCTGCATCTTCTCTACGACCTCGATTTCATCCAATCAGTATAGTTCCTTCCTTGCAATCTGATTTTCACTTGGCAATGCCCTCAGCTGGACCTCTCATGTTAGATCACTTGCTAAAACCGTCTCAAAGAACTTGGATTATTGTACAGTGGTCGTAGCTTCTTCACAGACGAGCAATTAGCTGTAGTTTTTAAGTCATGAGCGCTCTCATCTGGAATATTGTTCACCCTTGTGGAATGGATGTGGAGAGGTTGCACTAAAACAACTAGACAAAATTCAGAACAAAGCTGTTAGACTGTTAATAACCCTGCTGTTACAAATAAACTACCTCCCTTGCAGGTAAGAAGGAATGTTGCCTCCCTTGCATTATTTTAGATACTTTTATGGCAAATGCTCACACGAAATTCCATCCATTGTGCCACCACTCCATGCCTTCCCCTGTGCTACACGGGCATATGGTGGCGCTCATGACTGGAATGTCACACTGCAATATTGCAGAACTTCCGCCTATCAGAAATCTTTCATTCTCTGAACTGCAGCTCTTTGAAACTCGCTTCCCCAGAGTTGTTTCCCCCCCAAGACTTCAGCCTACAGCTGTTCAAGTCCAATTATTGGATATTTTATGAATGGAGGACACCATTCATCTGGTGTACAGTAGCCTATGGATTGTGATTTTTTTTATTTTGTTTTTCCTTCCTCTGTTCTGTTATTACAAAAATAGAAATTCTGACAAAGACAGTGGGATACTGATGTTGCTAATTAAAGGAGATATCTCAGAGGATGGCTTTGGTGAGTGTTCTCTCCTCTGTGCCTCGCCGATCGGAGGTGGCTGTTGCCCATCTTCACAGAGTTGCCGATGTACGGTGGGACTTATCCATATTGTGGTGACTGCCTGGTTCCCCTTACTGTCCGTCACTTACTGGTCGAGTGTCTTAGTCTGAGGGACCTGTGTCAGAGGTTTCTCCATAGGCATCGGGGAGCAGATGCAGATGGTGCTCTGCCTACTGTCTGCCACGCCTGGAGGAATCTCTAGCTATCCAGCTGACATTTATTCCCCCTTGAGGAGGCGGAACTCTTCCACCTTTTACATTTTTATTTTCTATTTTTTTTTACTTTTTATGTTATTTATTTTTGCAAGTAAATATTGATTCTGTTCAAGCAGGCATGCAAGATTAAACGTTTTTTTCGGCGCCAAATGACCACGTTGTTGCAGCGCCAAGTTATTTCGTAATTCAATTTCCTCGGTAAAAATTTCTGTGCTAAACATCAGATTCCTTTGTTGAGAATTTCCTGACGTGCTACACAGTATTATAACTGATCTCTCTGTGTGAAGGCAACAAGAAATACAGCATGCTAGTGCTCGTTACTAGAAAACAGATGAGTCTTCGACTACGGTTACATTCGTTACGGTCGTGCAGCAGATGACACTGTGAGATACAATCCACAAATAATGGTAGCTACCAGATTATGTAGTTTTATTCATGTTATATTATATAGGAAAACTCTACAGATTATTCTATAATATTTCTTTATTAAGGAGTTAATATGAATATATAAGGGAAATGATTTGTCACGGCGCACCCCCGCGACAAGACTCGGACGCAATGGGCCTGTAATATGCCATTTCTCATCTTACCAAGATTTATCTTGTTATTTTCAGAGGGAGGATTATTAACCTAAGCATTGTCTTGGCTTCCATAACTGCAATAAACTGGCATTTAACACTTCATTATCATTGTCCTTTGTTCGAGTAGCCACGTCCAGCTCGGTTTGTTATTGTTTGATGACGTCACATTGTCAATTGCATGAGGATTAGTTTAATCCAACGATGTGAAAAAGTTCTATGAAATTTCCAAGACAATTGCATGAGGCTGGCCTAAGTTAAACAGGCTCTTATTACATTCAAGGAAAAGTTAGTTGTTTCCGGTTGCTCATATTTTCAGTAACTAGTCTTAGTAGTTATCAGCAAAAACACACTGAAGACTTGCGGCAGTAAATAACTACCCAGGAAGGTAAGAAAGAATGTTTTTTCACCTACGGTTACATTCCACCCTCGTCCCATGAACCTTTTCTGTGACGATAACTAGGGATGACCACGTAACCGTCATGCCAGCCAGATGCTTGTACCTAGTTCGTTTTCATGTTTGTTTGTACTCGAATATTATCAAAAGTAATAACACTCATCTGCTAACACGGCGTAACTAGAAGCAGTTTTCACAACAAGACCATGTTAATTTCTTAAATCCTATTATGTATTTCCTTTGTTCGATACTAGTCCTTACCTCTTGACCTTACTTACCTTAGATCAGACCTTTAATAGTCAAGGGGTTACTAAGGATTAGATCTAACTCCTCCTGTTCGAAAATTCTCTAAAACTGAACATAACCTCCTGGAAGCAGCAACACATGAATACTAATTATGTCATCGGAGAGAAGCAGTTAACTATTTCAGTCAGGTATCCCTCCTTTGCTTAATAAAATCTACTTGTGGTAACAACAATGAAGCAAAAAAAAAAAAAAAAAAAAACTTCAGCAGCCGCCTCGTACACGTGTGTTTCTTTTTAATGCACTACTATCATCACGACGATTTTTTTTTTTTTTTTTTTTTTTTTTTTTTTTTTTTTTTTTTTAGGTATCTCCTAATCCAAACTCATTTTTACATTCCTAATACAATAAATCAGCTACAAGAAACAAAAATCCTGCATCATTAAGGCAATGCTTCCATTCCCTACTCTGACTCCTTTTCAACCACTACTTATTCGTCTTTGAATCTCACAATCCACTTTTCCTCATCTGCTCATCAATCACTCATTCCATTTACAACTTAACTATCCATCTTTTGTAAATACCTTCTCGTTTGATCCATCTGCCAATACATTTTACCCACTTATTCCCCCTGCGGTAACTAATCTAATCCTCTACCCATCCATTCACCTATGCAACTACCGATTCCATCCACCCTGTTTATTATCCTTTCCATCTGATCATGCGGAAATTATGAGCAGATGAAAATTAAGAAGAAACATTGGTGCTTAAAGGATAGATAGAATACACTAGAAGTCATTAATGTATTTAACCGATTATATATTTTGTATATTAGATTCTTGCAGCCACCACTCGACTTTAGGAAACTAACGTCAGACCCTTATTAGTGAAATGTGTTATTTAGGGGGATATCTGACTCCTCCAGTTGCAAGTCTCACCAAAAATGAGTATAATGTTTGGTAGCAACAATATTTCAGTACAAAATACCTCATATCAGTGAAGAATTTAACCTCCTCTGCCAAATCTCCCTCCTTTGTCTAAAAAATATCGTCTTGTGATAGCAACAATCAGGAAAAAAGTAGTAATATAGACTGATTCCTCACAACATTTTGCAGTATTTTTTTAATGCGCTAAACTTATCGGACTTTTCTTCACATCTTAGTTATGATATATATATATATATATATATATATATATATATATATATATATATATATATATATATATATATATATATATATATATATATATATATATATATTGTTACGGAACAGAGAAAGATAATGAACACTTCAAGTGAGAATACTAAAAAATCACTACTGTCCCGCAACGTTCCAGGTTCAAAACAAAAGAGGTAAAATTACAAGTTGAAGTTTAATACTCAAACTAACAACAAAACATTCAGGACTCATAAGGATAATGTAATGGCAAAAACAGGTTAAATATATGGTTAACTGCAATAGCCTCTATTAACACGAAATTAGCAAGAGTAAATTTATCTAAGTCAGCCCTGATAAAATGAGAATGCCGGATAATACTCAGTGAATGCAAGATATATTATTACAGATACAAAATATTATCAAAAATGACTGACATAAAAACACATGAATCACAAAAAACCCACCAGGCCTACGAATCAACACTTTATGCTATACAGTACAAGAAAAAATGCAATAACACTTATACTCAAATCACACAGCTGCTAGATGGTTGGAGACTTCCTGAGCACTCACAATAATAACAACTGTACAGGGGAGGACAGAGATGTGAGCAAAATGAGGAGTAGATCTAAGTGGCAATAATGCAGAGACTGAGCTCATTATATAGGGGCCGGCAGAGCTTGATACAACTTGTAAGAAGGACGCGCAAATGAAGCCATGGGGGACAAAGAGTTGACAATCCTGCTCTGAACAACAGAAAGAACGACTTACTCTACTATAAGGGAGAAGGGGGGGAGTGAGGTTGAACACGTTCGTGATCAAACATGCAGCATACTGTACGTTAGAATTACACAAAGGATGATGAAATCATAGGCTATGTAACACCTCCCCACAAAGAAAAAGAAATTTACAAAGGAAATTTCTTATTACTCTAAAACAATCTGTCTAAAATCTAGATAAGCAATCTGCAATAACATTTTCTTTCCCATTGACATGTTGTATGTCTAATGAATACTCCTGAAGAAGTAGACTCCATCTTGTCAATCTCTGATTTTTATCTTTAAACTTACTAAGGAATTTCAGTGGGTTATGATCGGTATAAATGACTATGGGGTCAAAACCAGAACACAAATAAAATGAAAAATGCTGTAAACCCAAAATCAAGGCCAAAAGCTCTTTCTCAATAGTTGAGTAGTTCTTTTGAGGTGGAGTGAACTTCTTACTGTAATAAGATACAGGGTGTTCAATACCCTGATCATCCTCTTGCAGCAAAACAGCCCCAGCTCCTGTATCACTTGCATCAACAGCCATCTTAAAAGGCTTAGCAAAATTTGGAGTAGTGAGCACTGGCTGACTTAATAGGATAGCTTTAAGTTTGCAGAAAGAGGATTCACAGTTATCGGTCCAGACAAATTTAACTCCCTTTTTCAGTAGGTCTGTAAGTGGTGATACAAGAATTGAAAAGTTAAGAACAAATCTCCTGTAATAACCTACCATTCCCAAAAATCTTTGTAGCTCTTTCCTACTTTTAGGTCTGGGAAGATCACTTATAACCTGAACCTTAGCTCCTGGTGGTGCAACATGTCCATCACCAATTACGTACCAAAGGTACTGAACTTTAGCTTGACCAAACTCACACTTTGATAAATTAGCTACAAGATTAGCCTGAACCAAACGCTCAAGAAATTTACTGACATGGCATAGGTGATCTTTCCAGTTGTCACTGAAGATTAATACATCATCAATATAAACAACACACCCTGCCAAACCCTCTGTTACAACATTCATGAGCTTCTGAAATGTGGCTGGTGCATTCTTCATACCATATGGCATTACAGAACATGCAAAAGTCTTTCCTAGTGTTACAAAATATGAGATCTCCCTAGCACGTTCAGTCATAGGTACTTGCCAGTATCCCTTTAACAAATCAAACTTACTTATGTACCTAGCCTTTCCGATCTTGTCTATGCAATCTTCCACGCGAGGGAGAGGGTAAGTGTCTGTTTTGGTTATCTGGTTAACACGTCTGTAGTCGATGCAAAGCCGCTGTGACCCACCTGGCTTAGGGACTAAAGTGACAGGAGAACTCCACTCGCTCTGACAGGGCTCAATCATCTTGTGGTCCAACAGGTAGCCAAGCTCCTTCTGGATGAGAGGAACTTTCACTGGGTTTACACGGTAAGGAGGCAGTTTAATTGGCTTTGCATCTCCAACATCGACATCATGCATCAACACAGTGGTTCTTCCTGGAGTGGCACGGAACACTTGCGGGTACTCCTCCAGTAATGCCGAAAACTCCTGCCTTTCCTCGGGAGCTAGATGAGAAAGCTTAGTCTGGAGATCATTCATGATATCAGGATTCTTCCCCAAAGTATCACTCAGGCTCATACTGCATGGGAGAGCTTCACTTGCAGACTCGGGTGGAACAGCTACAGTACAGACTGGATTATTTTCGTCCCGCCTGTGATATAACTTTAGCATGTTGATGTGACATAGTTGCTTGTTCTTTCTACGATCTGGTGTGGCGATGACATAGTTGACATCACTGAGTTTCTTCTCCACGAAATAAGGACCACTAAACTTGGCTTGAAGAGGTTGCCCATGCACCGGTAGCAGAATCAAAACCTGATCTCCTGGCTGAAAGTTCTTCCTCTGACAGCCAGCATTCCTTGAGTAGGTTAAGGGGTCCTCTTACTTCATGGCCAAACAGTAGTTCAAAAGGTGAGAAGCCCAGTGATTCATTTGGAGATTCTCTTGCGGCAAATACAACAAATGGAAGACCTTTATCCCAGTCTTTCTGATGTTCCAAACAGTATTTCTTGAGCATCGATTTGAGTGTTTGATGATATCTCTCCAACGCTCCTTGGGTCTGGGGATGGTAAGCTGAAGACGTGATCTGGGTGATGCCCAACTCTTTCAGAGACTGCTTGAAAACATTTGACATGAAATTACTTCCCCGGTCTGACTGTACCTCCTTGGGAGGAGTAGACTGTAGCACCAGTCGAGCAGGGCAGTACTCCCGAGGTGGATGGAAAGCTGATGGCAGGGAGTGCTGGAGCTCCCGTTTCATCAGCCCTCAGGACTAGTTCCTGACCATCCCCCTTTGCTGAACTTTTTCAGTGTCTCAGTTACACAGAGAGTAGGCCAGCATGCTCTCCAGTACAAATTTCTCTAACTATCTTCACCAAACTACATGCACAGTACACACTACACTTCCTATTCAAAATTTACCAAAATGGCGTCGTCTTATCAAGCCTCAGAGTCCCCAGGGGGGGGGACCATAAATGCCCCCACCATCTGCCCGTCTCCCGGTGACGACTCAAGGTGCCTGGAACCACGGTCTGACTCTCTTCTTCTTCATTTCTGCAACATTCGCGGCCTTTCCTCTAACTTTCGCTCTGTTGAGCACCACCTCTCCTCCTCTAAACCTCACCTTCTTTTTCTAACGGAGACTCAGCTGTCTGAGGCAACTGACAGCAAACCCTTTTCTGTATCCTCCTACTTTCTCTATACTCATTTCAAAGCCAAAGGTGGCTGTTGTGTATATATACGCAACGACTTATCTTGCTCTTGTGTTCCTGAACTTGACTCTTCTGAATTCTCTACACTCTGGCTTCGGCTTTCCTGTCATTCTCTGACTAAATATATCTGTGCTGTTTACTTATCCCCTAATTCTACTGACTATCAAAAATTCTTCGACTATCTTACTTCTACGATGGAACACATTCTATCCATTTCTCCTTTCTCTGAAATCTCCATTCTTGGAGATTTCAATGTTCACCACCACCTTTGGCTCTCCTCTCCTTTCACGGATCCACCTGGTGAACAAGCCTACATCTTTCCTATCCTTAATGACCTAGAGCAGCTTGTACAGCACCCTACCCGTATCCCTGACCGCCTTGGAGAGAGCTCCAACATACTTGACCTCTTCCTCACAACTAATCCTTCTGCTTACTCTGTTAATCTTTTCTCTCTGTTGGGCTCCTCCGATCACAACCTTATTACCTTAACCTGTCCTATCACTCCGGTACGGCCTGTGGACCCTCCAGTGAAACGTCGTCTGTGGCATTTTGGAGCCGCGGACTGGGAGGCCCTCAGGCAGTACTTCTTTGATTTTCCCTGGAATGATTATTGCTTCCTTGGCCGGGAGCCATCTGAGTGTGCCTTGCGCATTACGGAGGTTATTCTCTCGGGCATGGAAGCATACATTCCTTTCTCATATCCTTTGACTAATGCAAGAAAGCCTTGGTTTAATCATGCTTGTTCTAATGCTGTCCGCAACAAGGAGAGGGCCTACAAAAGGTACCGGAGCCAACCCACCCCTGAATCACATCATCTTTACGTTTCTGCCCGGAATCGTGCTAAGTCTGTTCTTCGCTCTACCAAAAATAATTTCATCCATACTAAATGCTCTCAACTCTCCGACTCGAATTCTTCCCGCTCCTTCTGGCATCTTGCCAAAAATCTTTCTAAGAACTTTACCTCATCATCCTTCCCTCCTCTTTTCTACTCTGATGGTTCTGTAGCTATTTCTTCTACTGATAAAGCAGATCTCTTCGCACAGACTTTCTCCTCCAATTCTACCTTAGACGATTCCGGTGCTGTTCCTCCATCACTTCCCCCTCTGACTTCCTCATGGCTGACATTAAAATTTCTTCAGTTGATGTATTTTCTGCCATCACTGGCCTCAGTACTAACAAGGCATATGGGCCTGATGGGGTCCCTCCTGTTGTTCTCAAGAACTGTGCTTCTGTGCTTACACCCTGCCTAGGCAAACTCTTTCGCCTTTGTCTGTCAACTTGTACCTTTCCTTCTTGTGGAAGTTTGCTCTCATTCAGCCAGTCCCAAAGAAGGGTGACCACTCCCAACCCTCCAACTATCGTCCAATTGCTTTAACGTCCTGTATTTCAAAAGTTTTCGAGTCAATTCTTAATAGAAAAATTTTAAGGCATCTTTCCTATCACAACCTTCTTTCCGATCGTCAGTATGGGTTCCGTCAGGGACGCTCCACTGGCGATCTTCTCACCTACCTTTCAGACTCCTGGTCATCCTCCTTTCGGGACTTTGGCGAAAGCTTTACCATTGCACTTGACATCTCAAAGGCTTTCGATCAAGTCTGGCATAAATCTTTAATTTCCAAACTGCCCTCCTACGGTTTCTATCCTTCTATCTGTGCCTTCATCGCTAGCTTCCTTTCTGGTCGTTCTATAGCCGCTGTTGTAGACGGCCATCGTTCTTCTCCTAGATCTATCAACAGTGGTGTTCCTCAGGGCTCTGTCCTATCACCAACTCTCTTCCTTTTATTCATCAATGATCTTCTAAGCTGTACATCTAACCCTATCCACTCATACGCTGACGACTCCACCCTTCACCTTTCCATTCGGTTCCCGCAATGCCCATCTCAACAGTTACTTCAACAAGCAAGGGATGAGGCTGTGGCACACCTAATGTCTGAGTTGGCTCGTATCTCTGACGGGGGTAAAAATAATATGGTTGTCTTTAATGCATCTAAGACTCAGTTCTTACACCTATCAACCCGACAAAATCTTCCACAGGTATACCCACTAATGTTTAATAATATTCAGCTTAATCCTGCATCATCCTTGAACATGCTTGGGGTTTCATTTACTCGGGACTTATCTTGGAAAGATCATATTACATCTCTTGTAAAATCTGCTTCCAAGAGATTGGGTGTGCTAAGCCGACTCCGCTCTTTCTTTACCCCTGCACAATTGTTGACTCTATACAGGGGTTTTATCTGCCCCTGTGTGGAGTACAACTCTCATGTGTGGGGAGGCTCCCCACATACAGCTCTTCTCAATAGGGTGGAGTCAAAGGCTTTTCGTCTCATTAACTCTCCTCCTCTTACTGACTCCCTTCAACCTCTGTCTCTTCGCCGCACTGTTGCATCTTTATCTCTTTTCTATCGCTACTTTAATGATCACTGCTCCTCTGAACTGTCTGCTTGCATTCCTCCACCTCTACGACGGGCGCGTAGCACCCGTCTGGCAGCAAACTCTCATCCTTTTTCTGTCCAACTCTCTAATGCAAGAGTTAACCGTTACTCCCAGTCTTTCATTTATGCAACAGGTCAACTCTGGAACTGTCTCCCTGTGTCTGTATTTCCTGCTGCCTATGATCTCCAGTCTTTCAAACGCAGTGTGTCCAGGCATCTCAAAATGATTGGATCTTGAATTTGGCTCTACATTGTAGTTTGTTTTTCTCTTGGAGGGAACTGTTACTGCGGGCTCATGGCCTTTGGTTCTTTCTTCCTCGCATAAAAAAAAAAAAAACTTTGTGAAGAACCCCAGCATTTCCTTAACCACGTTCTTTGCTGAGATATTTCTAAGTGGAATGGCTTGAGGATAATGAGTAGCCATATCAATCAGGGTCAACACATAAGAAAATCCTGAAGAAGTCTTAGGAAGAGGGCCCACAATATCCACCAACACACGGGTGAATGGCGCCTCAAAAGGAGGAATGGGAACTAGAGGTGCAACCTTTTCGGTCTGATTACACTTCCCCACAACTTGACAGGTGTGACAAGACTTACAATACCAGGAAACATCCCTGGAGATACCTGGCCAGTAGAAGTGTTTCAAAATGCGTGCCACAGTCTTCCTCACTCCAAGGTGTCCTGCCAAACTGGAATCATGAGCCACTCTAATGATATCCTGCCTACAAACACGAGGGATGACAACTTGATGTACAACCTCCCATTCACAGTCGGCTGATGCTGTTGGGGGTCTCCACTTCCTCATAAGTACTCCTGACTTTATATAATAACAAGTAGAAGCACCGGCTGACTCTTCCTCACTGCAAGCAGAGTTAGCTAGACCTTTCAACTCAGGGTCAGCAACTGCAACTCAACCAACTCTTGACGAGACAAATTATCAACACTACGGGGTACTGCCTCATATGGTGAGTGGTCCAAATTAGCAAGAAAAGTGTCAGCTAGGATAACATCATCATCATCATTATCCTCTAAGTCACCAGTAACTTTAGACTTAGCCCTAGTGACAGCACATGCAGGGAACACATCAGGGACATCACAATCCTGGGTCGCAGCCACTGGCTCACTACACAACTGAGGAGCTGGACACACTTGACTTCCACCAATATCATTTCCAAGTAAGAAAGTTACACCTGACATTGGGAGTGTCTCAACCAACCCAACCATCACGGAACCATTAACAAAACCAGACTCTAAATTCACTCTGCACAGAGGGACAGAGAAGTAATTATTCCCTACACCTTGTAAGATTACAGTTTCATAAGAGGAATTAACATTATAGAGCCTAGAACACTGGTCAGCATAAGGGATTGGCAAGCACATGTATCACGATATATTTTAACTGATTTCCTGTCATTACTGTCCAGAGGACTGACAAAACCATCAGACAGGAAATTAGCACATGAACTCTTGAGAGTGTCACCCACGTTACTGCTCAAAAGAGGAGCTCCATCATGAGAATTTAATTTACCCCTCAAAGCAGGTTCAGTTAACTCAGTTAAGGAATTCTGGGAACTCTCAAGGGTGGAATCTAGACCAATTGACTGAATATTTAAAGACTCCTTTTTGTTCACATCACGCTGTCTCCTGAAACATTTCTCCGTAGTATGACCAAGCTTACTACAATAAGTACATTTACTTTTCTGAAATCTAGAGGTGAAGCTGGTATTTACTTCCTGAGAAACATCATCTTTATTCTCTTTCCTGTTACCTGTACTCTGAGTAGAGGCAACGTACTTACTCTCAGCTTTCCCTTTTTCTTTAGAATATCTCTTGTGAGTGAGAACATATTCATCAGCTAAAACTGCAGCATCAGACAAATTATCTATTCTTTTCTCATCAAGATATAGGCTTACATCTTTATTAATACAGCTTTTGAAGTCCTCCAGCAAAATCATCTGCTTAAATTTGTCAAAATCAGAATCCACATTCTTAGTATTTAACCACTGCTCTAACAGATCTTCTTTGATTTTTGCATACTCAACATGGGATTGCTTATCTTGCTTATAAGTTGTCCGAAATTTTACTCTATAGGCCTCAAGAACAAGCTCATAGGCCTTAAGAATCAAGCTCTTAACTACATCATAATTATCAGATTGATCCTGAGGCAAAGATGCATAAGTTACTTGAGCTTTACCGGTGAGAACAGTTTGAAGGAGTACTGGCAATACTTTTTGGGCCAATTAAAACCTGTTGCTACCCTCTCAAACAACTGAAAATACTTTGTTAAATCAGATTCATTAAAAGGAGGGACAAGTTTAACATTTTTAGCCACATCAAAATCATCAGAGCTAGATGATCCAGTTCCACCTTGTTTCATGCGATACTCATGGTCTGCCTGAATCCTAGCAATTTCAACTTGTGCCTCAGCCTCCTTAGCTTTTGCCTGAAACTCAGCCTCCTTAGCTTTTGCCTGAAATTCAGCCTCCTTAGCATGAGCCTCCTGCAGGGCTAGCTGTAACTTAGCTAATTCAATCTGCGTTTGCTCATTTGGAGGAGTTACATTAAACAAGCTTTCATTAATCATGTCAACAATTTATCTTTAGAATGATGAGAGCGAACAGCAATTCCCAATTGTTGAGCAACAAGCTTAAGTTCATTCTTTGTTCTGTTTTCTACATCACACACTGTTTGCACATTTGACAAAAAATCTTTGGCTTCATCAAGCGTAGTAATAGTAGACATCATGAATAAATCACAGTCACAAAATATCAAGCAATATCCTTATGATAATATCCTGAATATCGTGATAAGAGGTCGCCAAATTTATGTTACGGAACAGAGAAAGATAATGAACACTTCAAGTGAGAATACTAAAAAATCACTACTGTCCCGCAACGTTCCAGGTTCAAAACAAAAGAGTTAGGTAAAATTACAAGTTGAAGTTTAATGCTCAAACTAACAACAAAACATTCAAGACTCATAAGGATAATGTAATGGCAAAAACAGGTTAAATATATGGTTAACTGCAATAGCCTCTATTAACACGAAATTAGCAAGAGTAAATTTATCTAAGTCAGCCCTGATAAAATGAGAATGCCGGATAATACTCAGTGAATGCAAGATATATTATTACAGATACAAAATATTATCAAAAATGACTGACATAAAAACACAAGAATCACAAAAAACCCACCAGGCCTACGAATCAACACTTTATGCTATACAGTACAAGAAAAAATGCAATAACACTTATACTCAAATCACACAGCTGCTAGATGGTTGGAGACTTCCTGAGCACTCACAATAATAACAACTGTACAGGGGAGGACAGAGATGTGAGCAAAATGAGGAGTAGATCTAAGTGGCAATAATGCAGAGACTGAGCTCATTATATAGGGGCCGGCAGAGCTTGATACAACTTGTAAGAAGGACGCGCAAATGAAGCCATGGGGACAAAGAGTTGACAATCCTGCTCTGAACAACAGAAAGAACGACTTACTCTACTATAAGGGAGAAGGGGGGGAGTGAGGTTGAACACGTTCGTGATCAAACATGCAGCATACTGTACGTTAGAATTACACAAAGGATGATGAAATCATAGGCTATGTTATATATATATATAAAGTTCTCTCCCAATCTGAATTCATTATTTCACTTGTAATACGATAAAATCGGCAAAAAGAAAATGAACCAGGTCTCCTTAAATCATAGGCCACAAAAAAGACACACACACACACACACACACACACACACACACACACACACACACACACACACACACACACAAGGAGCCATAAGGAACGCCGTAATGTGGCAGACGGTATGTATAAATATTTGCGATTCTCTCGGCTCTATAAAATCGTATAGATGGCTGGAACAGAACAGTTACGTTGTCCATGGTCTAAGAGAATAAACAGTATCTGCTGATATTTGTACGCACCTAGACTTGCTCAGCTGATCAAATCGTCTGGCGGTAAATAAAATACAATACTGAAAATGATAACCATTAAGCAATTAGTAATCATCTGACCAACTATCAGGTGTAGGGTTGCCATATCTAAACTGCCAAAATACCGGAATGCCTCCGCTGAAACCCATGCTCCCCCCGCCTACCAACACACACTTTGGGCCTTTGACGTTTATGACACTTTGATTCTCTCTCTCTCTCTCTCTCTCTCTCTCTCTCTCTCTCTCTCTCTCTTCATTAGAGTGTAATGGTATAATAAATTTTTCGAGAAAAAGTAATGGAAGCTGAGAGTCTGGACTTTCGGAGATTTTTAAAATTCCCCCCGGACGAAGATTTTGACACCTAAATAGGACATATCTGGGAAAATCCGGACTTACGGCAATCCTAATCAAGTGCGAAGATTATCCCGTTGGCGGTATCAACCACACTGCTACATAATAAATTGATTCATAACTAATCTCAAAACTTTTCCATTATGCCATTTGAATGTGTGGCTATCAATGAGAAAATCTATATTCAGTAATACTGAATTTTTCAGTTTCATTTTCTCTCTCTCTCTCTCTCTCTCTCTCTCTCTCTCTCTCTCTCTCTCTCTCTCTCTCTCTCTCTCTCTCTCTCATCGGCATCAGTTCATCCATCCACTCTTATGTGCCACCCATCTTCGCCACCCATCCATTAGTCCATATACGTTTATCCGCCCCACACCAAGCTGCACAGCCACCCATTTGTTCATCGATTCACCCTTCTGTTGATATATATTATACTTGAATTGCCCTTTATCCATATACATGTCACTTCATCTATCCGTCCGTACTAATGTCCATGCTTCTGTTCCTACTACGACTTCTCTTTAACCAATTCTATTTCTTTTTTTAATTTCACCTTCCACTCATTCTATTGTTCATCTGTTCATGCATGCCTCCATACTCTCATTTACTATGTTACCATCCATCTGTTCCTTCCACCCCCTTGCAGACCCAATCTGCCAGTTCATTTCATCCACCAGTTCTTCTTGGTCTTAGGAATCTCACCTTCGACGCACTCATTCTTCTATGCAAGTTGCCAATTCATCCAACTTGTTTATATTTCTCTCCACATGATCATCCGGAAATCATGAGCAAAAGAAGGAAATTAAGAAAATTATAAGATGCGTTAAAATTCGATAATTTCTTCACTCCGATTATATAGTTTTTATATTATATTCTTGCTGTCACCAGTCAACTTTGTTTAACTTAGGTCAGACCTTTAGTAATGAAGAGGCTACAAAACCTAACTCCTCCAGTTTGAAATCTCTTCTAAACCGAATATAACCTTCTGGTAGCAGCAATAACTGAATACTAAATACATCATCAGAGTAAAGTAGATCACCCCATCAGTTAGATACCCCTTCTTTGCTTAAATCATCTTGTGATAAAAACAAAAAAATATCTAGTAAATGAGGCAGATTCAGCAGCCACTTCTTATACATGTTATTTTCTAAAATACACTACTGTTATCCGATTTTTTTCTTATTCCATTAGTTACGACTGATTTTTTTATTTTTTTATTAAAGGTCTTTCCTGATTCGAATTAATTCTAATTCTCGTAATACGATAAATTGGCTAAAAAAAATCAAGATGGCACCTTAAGTAATGCATAGGCACTAAACACACACACACACACACACACACACACACACACACACACACACACACACGTAAGAAACGCCTTAATACAGCAGATGGTATTCGTAGACTCTTGTGACTCACCGTCAGCTAAATACAACCATGTGGCGTTGGCTGGAACAGAATAGTAAAGTGGTCCCTGCCGAAATAGGATAAATGGTAACCGTAATTTTTTTTATGCTAGGGAGAAAGAACCAAAGGCCATGAGCCCGCAATAACAGTTCCCTCCAAGAGAAAAACAAAATACAACAGAGAGCCAAATTCAAGATCCGATCATTTCAAGATGCCTGGTCACACTGTGTTTGAAAGACTGGAGATCATAGGCAGCAGGAAATACAGACAGAGGGAGACAGTTCCAGAGTTGACCTGTTGCATAAATGAAGGACTGGGAGTAACGGTTAACTATTGCATTACAGAGTTGGACGGAAAAAGGATGAGAGTTTGATGCTAGAAGGGTGCCACGCGCCCGTCGTAGAGGTGGAGGAGTGCATGCAGACAGTTCAGAGGAGCAGTGACCATTAAAGTAGCGATAGAATAGAGATAAAGATGCAACAGTGCGGCGAAGAGACAGAGGTTGAAGGGAGTCAGTAATAGGAGGAGAGTTAATGAGACGAAAAGCCTTTGACTCCACCCTATTGAGAAGAGCTGTATGTGGGGAGCCTCCCCACACATGAGAGTTGTACTCCACACAGGGGCGGATAAAACCTCTGTATAGAGTCAACAGTTGTGCAGAGGTAAAGCAAGAACGGAGTCGGCTTAGCACACCTAATCTCTTGGAAGCAGATTTTACAAGAGATGTAATATGATGTTTCCAAGATAAGTCCCAAGTAAATGAAACCCCAAGTATGTTGAAGGATGATGCAGGATTAAACTGAATATTATTAAACATTAGTGGGTATACCTGTAGAAGATTTTGTCGGGTTGATAGGTGTAAGAACTGAGTCTTAGATGCATTAAAAACAACCAGATTATTTTACCCGTCAGAGATACGAGCCAAGTCAGACATTAGGTGTGCCATAGCCTCATCCCTTGTTTGTTGAAGTAGCTGCTGAGATGGACGTTGCGGGAATCGAATGGAAAGGTGAAGGGTGGAGTCATCAGTGTATGAGTGGCTAGGGTTAGATGTACAGCTTAGAAGGTCATTGATGAATAAAAGGAAGAGAGTTGGTGATAGGACAGAGCCCTGAGGAACACCACTGTTGATAGATCTAGGAGAAGAACAATGGCCATCTACCACAGCGGCTATAGAACGGCCAGAAAGAAAGCTAGTGATGAAGGCACAGATAGAAGGATAGAAATTAAAGTTTTATCCCAGACTCGATCGAAAGACTTTGAGATGTCAAGTGCAATGGCAAAGCTTTCGCCAATGTCCCGAAAGTAGGATCACCAGGAATCTGAAAGGTAGGTGAGAAGATCGCCAGTGGGGCGTCCCTGACGAAACCCGTACTGACGATCAGAAAGAAAGTTGTGATAGGAAAGATGCCTTAAAATTTTTCTATTGAGAATTGACTCGAAAACTTTTGAAATACAGGACGTTAAAGCAATTGGACGATAGTTGGAGGGTTGGGAATGGTCACCCTTCTTTGGGACTGGCTGAATGAGAGCAAACTTCCAGCAAGAAGGAAAGGTACAAGTTGACAGACAGAGGCGAAAGAGTTTGCCTAGGCAAGGTGTAAGCACAGAAGCACAGTTCTTGAGAACAACAGAAGGGACTCCATCAGGCCCATATGCCATGTTAGTATTGAAGCCAGTGATGGCAGATAAAACTGTACATCAGCAAAAGAATTTTAATGTCAATCATGATGAAGTCAGTGGGGGAAAATGAGATAGGAACAGCACCGGAATCATCTGAGGTGGAATTGGAGAAGAAAGTCTGTGCAAAGAGCTCTGCTTTGTCAGCAGAAGAAGTAGCAACAGAGCCATCAGAGTGGAAAAGAAGAGAGAAGGATGATAAGGTAAAGTTGTTAGAAAGGTTTTTGGCAAGGTTCCAGAAGGAGTGGGAAGAATTTGAGTTGGAGAGCTGAGAGCATTTAGTACGGATGAAATTATTTTTAACAGAGCGAAGAACAGACTTAGCACGATTCCGGGCAGAAATGTAATGATGATGTGATTCAGGGGTGGGTTGGCTCCGGTACCTCTTGTAGGCCCTCTCCTTGTTGCATACAGCATTAGAACAAGCGTGATTAAACCAAGACTTTCTTGCGTTAGACAAAGGATACGAGAAAGGAGTGTATGCTTCCATGCCCAAGAGAATAACCTCCGTAATGCGCAAGGCACATTCAGATGGCTCCCGGCCATGGAAGCAATAATCATTCTAGGGAAAATCAAAGAAGTACTGCCTGAGGGCCTCCCAGTCCGTGGCTACAAAATGCCACAGACGACGTTTCCCTGGAGGGTCCACAGGCTGTACCAGAGTGATAGGACAGGTTAAGGTGATGAGGTTGTGATTAGAGGAGCCAAAGGAGAGAAAAGATTAACAGTGTAAGCAGAAGGATTAGTTGTAGGGAAGAGGTCAAGTATGTTGGACCTCTCTCCAAGGCGGTCTGAACATGGGTAGGGTGCTGTACAAGCTGCTCTAGGTCATTAAGGATAGGAAAGATGTAGGCTTGTTCACCAGGTGGATCAGTGAAAGGAGAGGAGAGCCAGAAGGTGGTGGTGAACGTTGAAATCTCCTAAAATTGAGACTTCAGAGAAAGGAGAAATGGATAGAATGTGTTCCCTCGTAGAAGTAAGATAGTCGAAGAACTTTTGATAGTCAGTAGAATTAGGGGATAAGTAAACAGCACAGATATATTTAGTGAGAGAATGACAGGAAAGCCGAAGCCAGAGTGTAGAGAATTCAGAAGAGTCGATTTCAGGAACACGAGAGCAAGATAAGTCGTTGCGTATATATACACAACAGCCACCTTTGGCTTTGAAATAAGTATAGAGAAAGTAGGAGGATACAGAAAAGGGTTTGCTGTCAGTTGCCTCAGACAGCTGAGGTTTAGAGGAGGAGAGGTGGTGCTCAACAGAGCGAAAGTTAGAGGAAAGGCCGCGAATGTTGCAGAAATGAAGAAGAAGTGACTCAGACAGTGGTTCCAGGCATTTCAAGTCGTCACCGGGAGAGGGGCAGAAGGTGGGGGCATTTATGGTTCCCTTCCCCTGGGGACTCCGAGGCTGAGTGTTGAGACGCCATGATTTTTTTGAATTTTGGAAAAGGAAGTGTAGTGTATACTGTGCATGTAGTTTGGTGTAGATAGTTAGAGAAATTTGTATTGGAGAGCATGCTGGTCTACTCTCTGTGTTACTGAAACACTGGAAAAGTTCAGCAAAGGGGGATGGTCAGGAACTAGTCCTGAGGGCTGATGAAACGGAAGCTCCAGCACTCCCTGTCATCAGCTTCCCATCCACCTCGGGAGTACTGCCCTGCTCGACTGATGCTACAGTCTACTCCTCACGTCAATTATTTTCCTGTACCTAAGACTCAACTAATTAAATAGTCCAATGTTGCTAGAAATCATGATAATGAAGCAATTAGCAATAATCAGAACAAACTTAAAGTGTGGAGTCCAGGTGGTGGGGTCGGCTACCATGTTACATAATATATGGATGTTAAATTATCGCAAAATATTAGTACCTTCTTATATGACTTGTGATCCATCAATAAGAAAAGATTTATTCAATAATACTAGTTGCCTATAAAGTTACAAATTCTCTCTCTCTCTCTCTCTCTCTCTCTCTCTCTCTCTCTCATCGGCATCTGTTCATTTCTACTTCTGTCCATCCACTGATATGTGCCACCCACCTTCGCCACCCATCCAATACTCCACAGATGCTTATCTGTCCACCCCACCCTCAAAACTGCACAGCCATCCATACAGTATGTTCATCCATCCATCCATCTATTTACATACTTGCCTATCACATTATTCATCTATCCGTCCATATTTCTACGCATCCTTCAAATCCCTGCTCCGACTGTTTCACCACTTGTAATTCTTCTTTTATTTTCAGCTTCCACTCTTCCTTTTCCTTATCTATTCATCATCCTCTCCATCCGTTCATCGACTTAAAATGCAACCATCCATTAATTCCATTAACCTTCTTGTTTGCTTGATCTGCCAGTCCATTTCCCTTACCTTTTCCACAGGCTTTCACGAATCTCATCTTCCATCAAATCGCTTACCTATGCAAGTTGCCTACTCAGTCCATCATGTTTCTTATCCTTTCCATCTGATCATGAGGAAATTGTGAGCAAAAGATTGACCTTAAGAAAAAAAATACGATCCTTAGTGGAACATAAAAAAAAAATAATAATAATTTTCTTCACTCTGATTATGTATTTTGTATATTCCATTTTTGTCGCCACTAGTTGACATTACGTAACTTAGGCCAGACCTTGAATAGGTAAAGGGTTGCTAAGGACTATACCTAAATCCTCAAGTTCGAGAATTCTCCAAAACTGAAAATAACCTTCTGGAGGCAGCAACAAGTGAATGCTAATTATGTCATCGGAGTGAAGCAGATAACCATTTCAGTCGGGTACCCTTCCTTTAATATAATCCTCTTGCGATAGGAATATACAGTATATATATATATATATATATATATATATATATATATATATATATATATATATATATATATATATATATATATATATATGACGCTCACCATCCACTCACTCGATGTAGTGCTGCTCTCGGATGTCTGCCCTTTCCTCTCCATCCTTCATTCCTTCCATTCTCTTCTGTCTTTCTTTCCTTCATTCTGTCCACTTCCTTCAGCCTGTGGGTGACTCAACACTGAGTGACAAGCCAGATGGTTTCCTGTTGCACAGGTAATCATTTACTACGGTGGGTGGTAACAATATAACAAATTTTGGCGCCTGGTGGTTTAGTGGGAAATTACTCCGCTCCAATCGGATTGAGCCGGTAAAGGTTTATATCCAAGGGGTGGTTGGGTTGATTGCTCATGTAATGCCACTCAGGGATGAGTGAGGCTGGTCACTCATCTTAAATGTTGTGACCAATGCCTAGCCCCGGGCTCCTACGTTCCTCATGGGGCAATGTAGGATTGGATGATGGAGGGATGGATATATATATATATATATATATATATATATATATATATATATATATATATATATATATGTTACACCCCATTTGTGTAACTGCTCATTTCACGAAATGGACAGTCAAACTGCCCATTTCGTGAAACTTGCAGTCATTTGCCCATATCATGAATTGAGCAATTTGTCACCCATTTGTCGCAAGAATTTCTGGCTCGTACTGAAAGTTGCATTGATGAAGCTGTAGTAGTTGAGATGACAGATGCAGAGCCTGAATGTGAGTCGTCAGAAGGAAATGATTCTCACCTCGCACCAGCAATGCCATTGACACCAAGGGAACCTGAGATGACGGGTTTGGATGCAGTTGAGAAAGTTACAGACGCAGACGGAGAACCTGAATGTGAGTCGTCAGAAGGAAATGATGCTGCTCATCCTGCAGTTGTTGAACGGCAGAAGGATTATACCCAGATAGCGCTCCAGGCAGAAAAAATGCATATGCAGCGTTCAAAATCGTTGCCAGCTGTGGATGTAGGCCAAAATGTGCCAGTTCCTTAATAAGTTGGGAATGTACGAGTGTATGGAGTGGTTGGTCAGTGGGGTGTGCCAGCTGACGTAGATGGGAATGGTAATGTTTTGGTGGACATCTGTGCTGGTAAGGGGTTGGCAATAGCCAATACCTACTTTCGGCATAAGATGATCCACCGGTATATTGTACATGGAGAGTAATGAGGAGGATGGATGGTGAACTTGTTGAACGAAAGGCAATGATAGACTACGAGTGTGTGGATGAGCGAATGAGAAGACAAGTGTTGGATGCAAGAGTGTGGAGAGGGTGGGGGAATGGAGTCTTGGACCATCACTTAGTGACGGCCAAGGTAAAGCTGCAAAGAAAGTGGTTGAGGAGACGAAGGGTAAGACAGGAGGAAGCAACTCCTGTGAGAAGAGTGGAGAATCTGCAAGATAGTGAGAAAATGGCAGAGTATAAGAGCATAGTGGAAGAAAGATTGGGAAGGTATGAGCTAGAGCAGATGGAAGTGGTGGAAGACGTATGTAAGATATTTACGGAAGTGATAGGCGCAGCGTGTGAGGCGGTTTGTGGAGTGAGGAGGAGATGCAAGGGTGTGCAAGGGACAGCATGGTGGAATCATGAGGTGAAACGAGCTGTGGAACAAAAGAAGAAGGCGTATAGTGAATGGTTAGCGAGTAGAGGTAGGGGAGAAGATGAGAGAGAGAAGAGAGAGGTATATGTGAGCAGGAGAAGGGAGGTGAAGAGACTGGTGAAGGAGAGTAAGAAGAAAGTGGATGAAGAGTTTGGGAGAAATCTGAGTGTGAAGTGGAGGAAGAGTAAGTAATTGTTTTGGAAGGAGGTAAAGAAAGTAGGGCAGAGTGAAGGGGGAAATAGTAGGGGAGTGAAAGATAGGAAAAATAGATTGCTAGTGGAGAAGAGAGAGAAATTGATGAGATGGAAGGAGCACTTTCAGGATTTGTTGAATGTAGAGAGTGACAGCAGTGCGAGTATAAGTGGTTGGGGAATGGCTGGGAGAAGAAGAGATGAGAGGAGGGAGAAAGAGATCAGTAGGGCGGAAGTAGTGGAAGCAATGAAGAAGATCAAGTTGGGAAAGGCCCCAGGAATTGATGAAGTGTGTGGTGAAATGCTGAGGTATGGGGGTGAGATTGTTGTGGAGTGGATATGGAAGTTGTGTAGGTTGGCTTGGGAAGAGGGAAGGGTTCCAGAGGACTGGAAATCAGGTATAATTGTTCCTTTATACAAAGGAAAAGGGGAGAGGGAAGTATGTGGTAACCATAGGGGTATTTGCCTTCTTAGTGTGATTGGTAAAATATATGGTAGAATACTCATTGATAGGGTTAGGCACATGACAGAGGAGCTAGTTGGAGAAGAACAAGGGGGATCAGAAATTTTTTCTTAGATGTTTGGTGGAGAAGTATCTAGAGAAGGGAAAGAAAGTGTATGAGCTGCCTTCATGGACTTGGAGAAAGCTTATGAAAGAATAGATAGGCAAGGTATGTGGAAGGTATTAAGAATATATGGAGTGGAAGGGAAATTGTTGAATGCTGTGAAGAGTATGTGCGAAGGAGCTAGGGCTACGGTGGGAGTGGATGGTGAGCTGAGTGAGTTCTTTGATCTCAGTGTGGGACTGAAACAGGGTTGTGTGATGTCTCCATGGCTGTTTAATATATACATGGATGAGGTTGTAAAGGAGATGCAAGGTAGGGCAGTGGATGTAGGGGTGGCTCTAATGAATGAGGGTGAGATTTGGAAGATTCCGGTGTTGCTGAATGCTGATGATACAGTATTGTTGAGTGAAGATGAATGGAAGTTGCAAGGTTTGGTGAATGAATCTGGGACAGTGTGTAGGAGGAGGAAGCTGAAAGTTAATGTAAACAAAAGTAAAGTTATGGTGTTTGAGAGGAATGAAGTCACAGATTGTACAGTGAGGTTGGATGGTAAGGATATGGAGAATGTGAGTGCATTCAAGTACTTGGGTAGTGTGATGAGTAAGGATGGATCTTTGGGGGATGAAGTGCGTGAAAGGGTACAGCAGGGAAGGAAGGTTGTTGGTTCACTGAAAGCAGTGATGAGAAATAGGGAGGTGAGTATGGAAGTTAAGAAGTCACTGCATGATAGTATTGTGATCCCTACCCTGACATATGGAAGCGAGGCGTGGACCTTGCAAGAGGGGAACAAGTCAAGAGTGAGAGCAGTGGAAATGAGTAACTTGAGAGGAGCATGTGGAGTGACATGGAGGGAAAGGTTGACAAATAAAGAAGTGAAGGAACGTTGTTGGGTGGATGTGGATGTGGTTGAGAAGATTAGGAGAAATACACTGAGGTGGTTTGGAGATGTGGAGAGAATGGAGAATGAAAGACTGATTAAGAGGGTGAATGTAGATGAGGTGGAGGGAGGGAGAGGGAGGGGTAGACCGAGGATGAGGTGGAGGGATGGAGTTCAGAGGTATATGAGGGAAAGGGGGGTGAGCTGGGGGGAGGGTAGTCAAATGGTGGGTGACAGCGACTTGGAGGAGTTTTGTTTGCGGCCACCCTTTGCGGAATTAGGGCGTCGGGCTATAGATAGATAGATAGATAGTTGTGGCATAGGACAATGGTGGCTTCACAGTCGGAACTAAGGCTGGAATAATCAAAGGCAAATTGTCAAGGAATCTATTTGATTCAGTTAACTATAGGGGTCTCAAAACCTCAGAAGTTCCATCTAATTGATTAAGCATTCGAGAGATCATCAAACTGCAAAGTGTTTGTGGTGGGCAAGGATGTCGCAGGTGCCAGTGCAAGAGTACTTGCGAAACCAAGCGTTGCAGCTGCCTATGACACGAACTTCATTGCAACAGTGCCTGTCACAGCCACGGATCATGAGAAAATATTGACTAATTGTTACAAACGGGTAATGCTTTGTTCTAGTGTCTGACATTTTTTTCCACACTGGAGCATGTCTCTCGCTACTGTACACATTATATTATTCATATTTAGAGAAAATGTGTTGTAGCATTGAGATAAGAATCCAAATACCATTTTAGTGTAGTGTGGTGTGGGAACGAAATGAGCACTAGATTTGCAGAGCCCAGCATTTTCTGTCATAAGCAACGAGGGTAAAGGGAAGGCGATAGAGAAGTATGAATTGTATATATGTTAAAGTCTTTGGGGAAATATTTACCCTGTTAGTATACTTTAATGTAATCAATATTACTTTATTGAGGTGTATAATGTGCAAGGTAAAGTTGTCATGCTTCTATTCATGTATAAATCCTAGTTGTCTGTGGGGTTTGGCACCTCTGTATTTATATTGACCGCAGCACCACACCCAGCGGAGGAGTCGGCCAGCTAGGGAGAACGCATTTATCATTCAAACGAGAGGGACGTATTAACTCTGAGCTCTCTCTGTGTTGCAGTTGTATCTTTCTGTGGCCAAGAGAGAGAGATAAATCTGCTCAGTTTTCAGTTCACCTGCACACGCTACCTCTACAATCCCTTCAACAGGAGATACACTGATTCCTACCATCTCCAGTGTGTGAGAAGACATTTTGGTGGAGAGTGTTAGCCGGAATTGACTTCGACCATGCGGAACGTTATATCTTGATAACTTGCTTGGAACAGCAGTCATGTCTAAGCTGATATAAATTGGTGATCAGCTGTGGGGTTCCAATAAGCTGATATATTAGTGACTAGTTGAGGAATTCTACTACAAGCCGACACATAATATTGCGGGCAGTGGTGGGATACGAAAAAGTGCTAAAGGGATTTGCAGTAACCCCTTGCAACCGCTCATGATCCTGCACGTGAAGCAGAAAATATTACTCTCCTGTTGCAAAGGGACTAACTGTGGAGCGAGTAAGTGGAGCAGATATATCAGAGTAATTAATCTCGTTTTCTCCCTCTCTCTGCCTGAATTAGATATCTCTACCTTCAAGTGCGAACTGACAATTATCTCGCTCTTGTCACCGAGGCCAGTGCAGTGAAGGGTGGTATCGTCTAGACACATCTGGCAACTCTGGGTGCAGAGGCTGGAGTGAGGCTGGGCTAGTGTCTGGTGTGAGCTGTGTGGCTGTGTGTGCAGCCTTCCGCAGTCACCTGAGGACCAGCGTGGGTAAAGGATCGTCGTGTGGTTGGAGAAGAAACCTGGCGGAATGTGTGGACTTGCAGTACGAATCTATCGGGAACTTCAGCATCATATGACACCTAGGTAGTGTGCATGCACAGTGAACCTTCAGACACACTTTAAGCAGCACATATTAGTTAGGTAATATGTGTAAAAATAAAGGTTTCTCAGTTTCCCCTAAACAGATACATTTCCTGTACATCTTGTCTGTGTCCCATTCTCTTTTGCTAAAAGCAATAACTAATCTCTATTGTCCAATTATTTTAACGTCCTGTATTTCAAAAGTTTTCGAGTCAGTTCTCAATAGAAAAATTTTAAGACATCTTTCCTATCACAACCTTCTTTCTGATCATCAGTACGGGTCCCGTCAGGGATGCTCCACTGGCGATCTTCTCACCTACCTTTCAGACTCCTGGTCACCCTCCTTTAGGGACTTTGGCGAAAGCTTTGCCGTTGCACTTCACATCTCTAAGGCTTTCGATCGGGTCTGGCATATATCTTTAATTTCCAAACTGCCCTCATACGGTTTCTATCCTTCTATCTGTGCCTTCATCTCTAGCTTCCTTTCTGGTCGTTCTATAGCCGCTGTTGTAGACGGGCATCATTCTCCTCCTAGATCTATCAACAGTGGTGTTCCTCAGGGCTCTGTCCTATCACCAACTCTCTTACTTTTATTCATCAATGACCTTCTAAGCTGTACATCTAACCCTATCCACTCATACGCTGATGACTCCACCGTTCACCTTTCTATTCGGTTCCCGCAATGCCCATCTCAGCAGTTACTTCAACAAACAAGGGATGAGGCTATGGCACACCTAATGTCTGACTTGGCTCATATCTCAGACTGGGGTAAAAATAATCTGGTTGTTTTTAATGCATCTAAGACTCAATTCTTACACCTATCAACTCGACAAAATCTTCCACAGGAATACCCACCAATGTTTAATAATATTCAGTTTAATACTGCATCATCCTTCAACATGCTTGGGGTTTCATTTACTCGGGACTTACCTTGGAAAGATCATTTTACATCTCTTGTAAAATCTGCTTCCAAGAGATTAGGTGTGCTAACCCGACTCCGTTCTTTCTTTACCCTTGCACAATTGTTGACTCTATACAGGGGTTTTATCTGCCCTTGTATGGAGTACAACTCTCGTGTGTGGGGAGGCTTCCCACATACAGCTCTTCTCAATAGGGTGGAGTCAAAGGCTTTTCATTTCATTAACTCTCCTCCTCTTACTGACTCCCTTCAACCTCTGTCTCCTCGCCACACTGTTCCATCTTTATCTCTCTTCTATCGCTACTTTAATGGTCACTGCTCCTCTGAACTGTCTGCATGCATTCCTCCACCTCTACAACGGGCGCGTAGCACTCGTCTAGCAGCAAACTCTCATCCCTTTTCTGTCCAACTCTGTAATGCAAGAGTTAACCGTTACTCCCAGTCCTTCAATTATGCATCAGGTCAACTCTGGAACTGTCTCCCTCTGTCTGTATTTCCTGCTGCCTATGATCTCCAGTCTTTCAAATGCAGTGTGTCCAGGCATCTTGAAATGATCAGATCTTGAATTTGGCTCTCTATTGTATTTTGTTTTTCTCTTGGAGAGAACTGTTATTGTGGCCTCATGGCCTTTGGTTCCTTCTTCCTCGCATAAGAAAAATCTATGTGTGTCAGTTTAATTTTTCCTGTGACTGGGAAGGGAATCGTAGTGAAGGACATATTGGGGCTGAAGATAGTCAGGACACTTCTGAGGAACTGGATAGTGGGGACTTGAACACTTTACATTTGTGTTCTGGTCGTTCTTATTCTACAGTTCCTGAAAGTTCAGTTAGGTCCAAAATGGCCACTAGTCTTGCTAATGAGGGTACTCCTAGTGAAGAGACTGTGGACGTTGAAAAGGCTGCAACAGCATCCTTGGTCACTCAGGATACTCAAGGTCCAATATTCTCTGCTAGCTACGCAACCACTCACACACCTACTTACACCTCAGGCATGTTCAGTACACTGTTAACCTTTGGACAGCAAGGACAAGACCATTTATTTGCTAATGTTCCTTCTAATCCATGGGGAATGAATATCAACAGTATTGGCATGCAAACCCAGGATCTTTGTGCTAATCCATGGGGCATGAATACTAACAGTGTTGGCATGCAAACCCAGGATCCTTCTGCAAATCCATGGGACATAAATACAAACACTATTGGCATGCAAACCCAGGATCCTTCTGCTAATCCAATGGGCATGAATACCAACAGTACTGGCATGCAAACTCAGGTGAATTTTCCTTCTGCATGGCATGAACTTAATATGGCAACCACTTATCTTAACAAGGCCAAGGCTAAAAAGCCAAAGGTACAACGATGGTGTGTTATCTATGGGCGGTGTCATTCTATGGACTATTGCCCAATTGTTCTTGCCAATTGGGAAAAACTGGGCAACCAGGTTAATTAGGGAAAAGCTCAGGGCCGCAAGCAGAAGTAAATAAACTCATACAATCCACCGATGCGTATGTGGCAGCTATTAGAAAGGTGTATTTGCTCTCGATACCTTGGATCATAGGGAAAGGCCAGGTGTCTTTAATAGTGGACATTGGGGCATGTGCAAATATTATTTCTAGTAAAGCTCTAGAGACGCTGAAGTATGAAATGCCTCAAGCTACTGTAAATGGACGTTGTCAGCACCTGGCGTGATCTTGACAGGTGTGACAGGCAGTAAAATGTAGTAAGACAGGTACCGTTGACACTGAGGGCAGATAAACGATCACCTGTGTTACGCGCGACAATTTATGTGGTTGAGGATTTCCCTCTGCCAGCTGATGGGTTATTGGGCTCTGAATCCATGGAGGAGTATAACTTGATTATACACCCTCAGAGACATTCTATTTCCTTTAATGGAAAAGAGTTTGTAGGCCTTAATCCCACAGCAACACAAGCTGGAACTGGCATCCAATCAGGAGCTGTTCAACCAGTTGTGACCCCGACAAGTGAAGCATACAGGGAGTCCCCGGACGCACACGAAACAGAGGTTATGGATTGGAAGCAAGTCAGGGCAATAGTGAGTGGGAATCACCACTCATGCAGTCGAACTGTCTGCAAAATTCCTGTCCGAGTACCTGATGTGTCGGAGGGAACTGATGTGGCATGTTTACCAGAGACAGTAAAACATAAGGCATTATCACTGGAGTCCACCCTGAGTAGTGTCGGATCAGACCAGAAGATGCCCCTCTTCATCACAAATATGAGTGGTGGTGCAGTTAAGCTCAGAGATGGTAGTTATATAGGCGATTTGATGTCGTATGGTGCCCCTGTAAAGGAAGTCAATGACGTACCAGTGATCTCTCCCATAGTCACATCACAAACAACAACTCAGTCGGAACCTACACGTCTTGAGAGAGGAAAGCTGCTAGAACAACACGTGAAGGTAACAGATAATGTTGCCCATAAAACGTGGTTGCTAGCATTTCTTAAAGAATTCTCTGATGTAGTGGCACTTCCAGGAGAACTGCTAGGTAGGACAGACAAGGTGAAGCATCGTACTGGGTTGTGCCCTGGTACAAATCCGATATATGTGCCTGCATACCATCTACCACACAGCCAAAGGAAAGCAGTGGAAGAGGAAGTTGAAAAGATACTTCATGATGAAGTCATTCAACCTTCTTCCTCATCTTGGAATGCACCACTCTTTCTAGTGCCTAAAAAGGACAGTGGTGTGAGACCTGTTGTGGATTTTGGATCGTTACCCGATTCCGCATCTCAGAGACTTACTGCAGTCCTTGGGTAAAGGAAATACCATGTTCACCTGCCTGGATCTAGCATCAGGGTATTGGCAGGTGGAGCTGACCAAAGAGTCGCGTCCCATCACTGCCTTTAGCACTCACTGTGGGCATTTTGAATTTCTCCGGATGCCTTTTGGACTGAGTAAAGCTCCTCTGACATTTCAGAGGATGATAACTCAGCTGTTTAGTGACATGATTGGGCAGGATGTCCTGGCATATCTAGATGACTTACTAATTATGAGCAAAGACATGGACACTCATTTTAGTAAGTTAAAACGAGTGACAGAAACCTTAAGATCTGTGGGTCTGAAAATCAAGCTATCGAAGTGCAATTTTCTAAAGGCAAATGTTAGATTTCTAGGGCACTTAATTGATGGCGATGGCATCAAGGCTCTGCCGGATAAGGTTACAGCCGTTTTAAATTTCCCTACACCCAAGTCCAAGGATGATGTTCACTTATTCCTAGGGCTCACTGGTTTTTACAGGAGCTTTGTCCACAATTATGCTGCTCTTGCATCACCACTGATGACACTACTTAAGAAGGATACTGCATAGCAATGGGGACCATTGGATGAGGAAAGCTTCAATGACCTCAAGAATGCCATGACAGAAGCACCTGTGTTAGCGTTTCCTGACTATACTCAACCTTTTTACCTGTGCACGGACGCATCAGGTTTGGGACTGGGAGCGGTGTTACAACATTGCATATGCCAGTAGGCCACTAAGATTCCCAGAAAAGAATTATTCGACAACACATTTGGAGACATTAGCATTTTTGTAGGCGTTAGGACATTTCCGAGATATCATCTTCGGGTACTGCATAATTGTATTAACTGACCGTGCACCCATACGTGACTTGCTTAAGGGGAAGAACTTGCACAGTAAGGTCATGCATTGGTTCAGCAAGGTAATGGAGTTTGACCCAGAGGTCAGATATTTACCAGGCTGACAAAATAACGTTCCCGACGCGCTGAGTAGAAACATTGCTGCTGCCATATCTGAGAATATCCCTCTTTCTGGGTATTCCCTGGACACAGTAAAAGTGGAACAACGTAAAGATACGATGTAATCTCAAGTCATCTATGCCTTGGAGTCTGGTGACGAGTCTTGTCTAGCTGAACTTCCGGTACCGATGACTCACTTCCATCTTCAACGGGGACTTTTGTATAAACAGCCCCCATGGAAGGACATTGGGAATCAGTTGGTTGTTCCTGCTACACTACAGCAAGCCATGTTACAGTTGGTTCATGATGTACCTCAAGCGGGTCATCCCGGATGCAACAGATGCATACATGAGGCAAGAAAGAAATACTATTGGCCGACCATGAGGAAGGACATAGAAGCCCACGTTAGTCAATGTGTCAAGTGCGCGGAAGTGCGAGGAACGACGGGACCTCCAACTCCCATTTTGGAATATCCCCTACTGGAAAAATTCGTGGGATACAGTCTCCATTGATCTCTTAGCGTTGCCAAGGAGTCATCAAGGCTCAAGCTATGTATTGGTGGCAGTGGACCATTTTTCACGATTCACTGTTTTAGCATCTTTACAGACGAAAACTGCAGAGGAGGTGGCACATGCTTTTGTAACCTCAGTGATTTGTCCATACTCTACACCCAAGGTATTGCTCAGCGATAATGGCAGTGAATTTCGTAACTGTGTTAGATGAAATCTTTTGTACGTATGGGGTAAGGCAAGTCTTTATTACGCCTTACAGTCCCAAGAGCAATGGCCTGATGGAGAGGACAGACAGGAAGATACTAGAAGTCTTGAGACCAGCGATAAATGCACAAGAGGACTAGCAAGATTGGTAACACATGTAGTGGCGGCCATCAACTCCTCAGAAAATTCGTCAACGGGGAAATCTCCTCATTATATCCTTTATGGAGAGGTGAAGGTGTTACCCTACGATTTGCTGGCTGGACCTCCTACCCCAGTGTATAATCAAGAGAATTATGCCAAAGTCCAGCTTACAAAGTTCCAATGCATACATAGTGAAGTATGAAAAAGATTGAAAGCCTCAAGAGTGGAGATGATCGTGAAACAACACAAAGGTAGTCAAGAAAAGAAGTTGGAGATAGGCCAGAATGTTATGATCAACAACCCTCAGAGAACTTCCAAGCTCAAACCTAAGATCTGCGGACCATATACCATTGTGGAACACGTACGTGGACATACTTATCGAATAAGGGATGATGCTAATGGAACTCAGAAGACTGTACATGCTGACAGGATCAAACCAGTAAGTCTAGAGCTAGGCCTAACAAACCAATCGTCTGATGTGTTGTCCCCTCTGTCTTCGTCGCAGTCTATGTCATCGTCCGTACCTGTCCCTAACCAAGAGTATCGCAACAAGCTACGATCCCACAGTAAGAGCAATTAAGGGAGTATCTTCTCTAACAGACATGTGGCTCACACTTGGACTCCTCTTGCGTTGCTTGGAGTCGACATATGGAACGACGTCGGATACAGACATGACTGCGTTGATGCCAGGAGCACTGAAGAGCCCAATTGGAGAGGTAGTGGTGGTAGAGGATGCAGTATGCATCGACTATCCAATGGAAGGATATCTCCAAGCTCCAGATACTGTTAAAGAAGTCTCAAAGGGATTGTTTCACCTCAGACAGCAACTGTTGGAAGTCGGCAAGTTATTTAACCGGAACCCACAGTTGACAACCTCAGGTAATGAAGCTTTGGTACAAACCTTGCATGGTATAACCGAGCTTCACACTGGACATATAGATAGGCTCATAGACAGGCTCACTAAATTGCATGTCACTTTACCTAATACAAATTCTGATCTTACCAAGCTTGTCCATGCACATACTTAGAAAGGACTTGTGGATCTCCTAGGTATCCTATCTCAAAAGCTATTTGGTACAGCGCTAGACAAGGACTTAATGCAATTGGGTAGACAGATGCATGATTTGGCATTGGCGGCTAAGGCAAATAACAGGCTAATCATACACACGTTTGAACAGTTAGGTGAGTTCACTAAAAATCCAACGAGATAATTAAGACTACCAATCATCTCGTAGGAGTTGTGAACAACATCCAAACCAAATTACCAACCTTGACTAACTTAGTGTTAATCGCTGAGTACTTACATGCTCTCCACGAGTCAACCACTGCTTTGGAGTCACATGCAGCCAATACGGTGGACGGTTTGATCGATGAAAGTTTGAATAGAGTTAATGCTTTATTGCTTCCTACTGTCATTTTAATCAGTGCTCTTGACGTGGCTATGGTGAAGCTTGGATTTACGCCACTTTTTGGTGAGTCAACTGGAATATTATTACCCATTGTTATAGGCCCAGTTGACCCATGATGGCATCCTGATATTGGTACCTATGAGGAATGCTGTAACATACCATGCATGGCGGTTCATTCCTTTCCCTTTTGCTACTGCTAACAATACACTTGTCATTCTGGATGAGGGACCAGAGGTGCTAGTTGCATAGGATGACAAAGGGTATATAGCAGAAACGACTGTGGATGAATTTGAGAAGTGTAAAGCCTCATTTCTTGATCTCCATGTATGTCCTGCTTTCAATTTTGTCTTCATTCCGTCATGGGTAGAGAAGTGTAAGATGGCCTTGTTGGACACAAACACTTCCTTTGCACTGCAACATTGCGTTTTCCAACCCATTCAACCGAAGTCAGTTTTCCATGCTCATGTACATGCAAATACTTCTTTCCTGAGACAGAGGACGTAACACTCACATGTGCCTCACAAAACCAGTTCCTTACAGTAAAGGGTTACTATGTTGCACCCGATTATTGTGAGTTACACAGTTAAGAGGTAGCATTTCTACCTAACAAGCACTACCTAGCCTTGTCGGTGAACTTCTCATCCCAGTTACGATCCTTTTTACCTTCATTCAATGTTTCTACCTTGACTAGGCTGTCTCATGTGCTCAAAGAGATACAGTTCCTCGCCCACCTGAACAAGACTGATTTAGAACCATATGTACTGTCCTATCTCCCTTCATACCTTTCTCCTTCCTATTTTTGTCCTGGCGTTGGTCTTCTACTTATTGTGGTCTTGTCCTGTGTTTGTGTTTGGGGCTACTATCTACGAGGCCGAATGAGAAACCCACTAAAACCACGGGTCCGTACTCGCGGATCGCAAGTGGACTTGCCTCCATAGTTAGCTACCCTACACAGTGGTTAGGCTACACGGTAGTTAGGACAACAATGTCGACGGGGACGTCGAAAAGGTGTGGCCGAGCAATGTTCTAGTGTCTGACATTTTTTTCCACATGGAAGTATGTCTCTCGCTATTGTACACATTATATTATTCATATTTAGAGAAAATGTGTTGTAGCGTTGAGATAAGAATTCAAATACCACTTTAGTGTAGTGTGGTGTGGGAACGAAATGAGCACTAGATTTGCAGAGCCCAGCATTTGCTATCATAAACAACGAGGGTATAGGGTAGGCGATAGAGGAATATGAATTGTATATATGTTTAAAGTCTTGGGGGAAATATTTACTCTGTTGGTATACTTTAATGTAATCAGTATTACTTTATTGAGATGTATAATTAAGGTGACCAGATTTTATTGGAGCTAAAAACGGGACATTATCACGTGTTTATATATATATATATATATATATATATATATATATATATATATATATATATCCATCCATTTATCAACCAATCTTACATTACCCCATGAGGAGCGTAGGAGCCTGGGGCTAAGCAGTTGGTCCCGACATTTAAGATGAGAGTGACTAGCCTCACTCATCCCTGAGCGGCATTACATGAGCAATCAACCCCCACCACCCCTTGGATATAAACCTTCACCGACTCAATCCGATTGGAGCGCAATAATTACTCACTAAACCACCAGGCGCCAAAATTTGGTTATATGGTTACCACACAGCGTAGTACATGGTTTCCTGGTCTACAGGAAACTATATATAATAGTGATTTATGTGAGTGACAGCGACTGCTGCTGCGCATCACCTCACCCTGAGGCTGCTAATCAAACACTAACGTCTCAAACGAATTCCAATATACTGTACAGTACGGTACGGTGAATGGGCTGACTAAAGTTACCAGTTAGTTTTACAGATTATATATTAACAGTTCATTATTTCATTTGGTTTGGATTATGCATAATTTTACTAATTCATGATCATTTCATAAAAGAAGGTCATGTTATAGCTAATGTAATAGTATTTTTCTAAAAGTGGGACATTTTAGGTAATTTGCTCATAAGGCGGGACATTTCAGCCACAATAAAAAAAGCGGGACAGATATAAAAAAAGCGGGACTTTGGTCACCTTATGTATAATGTGCAAGGTAAAGTTGTGATGCTTCTATTCATGTATAAATCCCAATTATCTGTGGGGTTTGGCACCTCTGTATTTATGCTGACCTCAGCGCCACTCCCAGCGGGGGGGCCGGCCAGCGAGGAAGAACGCACGTACCATTAAAAAACGAGAGGGTCGTATTAACTCTGAGCTCTCTCTGTATCGCAGTTGTATCTTTCTGTGGCCAATAAAGAGAGAGATAAATCTGCTCAGTTTTCAGTTCACTTGCACACGTTACCTCTACAATGCCTTCAACAGGATCTACACCGATTCCCACCATCTCCAGTGTGTGAGAAGACATTTTGGTGGAGAGTGTCAGCCGTAAGTGATTGTGACCAGGTGGAACGTTATATCTTGATAACCTTGTTTGGAACAACAGTCACGTCTAAGCTGATATAAATTGGTGATCAGCTGTGGGGTTCCAATAAGCTGATATATTAGTGACTAGTTGAGGAATTCTACTACAAGCCGACACATAATATTGCAGGCAGTGGTGGGATACGAAAAAATGCTAAAGGGATTTGCAGTAACCCCTTGCAACCGCTCATGATCCTGCACATGAAGCAGAAAATATTACTCTCCTGTTGCAAAGGGACTAACTGTGGAGCGAGTAAGTGGAGCAGATATTTCAGAGTAATTAATCTCGTTCTCTCTCTCTCTCTGCCTGAATGAGATATCTCTACCTTCAAGTGCGAACTGACAATTATCTCGCTCTTGTCACCGAGGCCAGTGCAGTGAAGGGTGGTATCGTCTAGACACATCTGGCAACTCTGGGTGCAGAGGCTGGAGTGAGGCTGGGCTAGTGTCTGGTGTGAGCTGTGTGTGCAGCCTTCCGCATTCACCTGAGGACAAGCATGGGTAAAGGATCGTCGTGTGGTTGGAGAAGAAACCTGGCGGAATGTGTGGACTTGCAGTACGAATCTATCGGGAACTTCAGCATCATATGACACCTAGGTAGTGTGCATGCACAGTGATCCTTCAGACACACTTTAAGCAGCACATATTAGTTAGGTAATATGTGTAAAAATAAAGGTTTCTCAGTTTCCCCTAAACAGATACATTTCCTGTACATCTTGTCTGTGTCCCATTCTCTATTCCCAAAAGCAATAACTAATCTCTATCGTCCAATTACTTTAACGTCCTGTATTTCAAAAGTTTTCGAGTCAATTCTCAATAGAAAAATTTTTAGACATCTTTCCTATCACAACCTTCTTTCTGATCATCAGTATGGGTTCCGTCAGGGATGCTCCACTGGCGATCTTCTCACCTACCTTTCAGACTCCTGGTCACCCTCCTTTAGGGACTTTGGCGAAAGCTTTGCCGTTGCACTTCACATCTCTAAGGCTTTCGATCGGGTCTGGCATATATCTTTAATTTCCAAACTGCCCTCTTACGGTTTCTATCCTTCTATCTGTGCCTTCATCGCTAGCTTCCTTTCTGGTCGTTCTATAGCCGCTGTTGTAGACGGGCATCATTCTCCTCCTAGATCTATCAACAGTGGTGTTCCTCAGGGCTCTGTCCTATCACCAACTCTCTTACTTTTATTCATCAATGACCTTCTAAGCTGTACATCTAACCCTATCCACTCATACGCTGATGACTCCACCGTTCACCTTTCTATTCGGTTCCCGCAATGCCCATCTCAGCAGTTACTTCAACAAACAAGGGATGAGGCTATGGCACACCTAATGTCTGACTTGGCTCATATCTCAGACTGGGGTATAAATAATCTGGTTGTTTTTAATGCATCTAAGACTCAATTCTTACACCTATCAACTCGACAAAATCTTCCACAGGTATACCCACTAATGTTTAATAATATTCAGTTTAATACTGCATCATCCTTCAACATGCTTGGGGTTTCATTTACTCGGGACTTACCTTGGAAAGATCATTTTACATCTCTTGTAAAATCTGCTTCCAAGAGATTAGGTGTGCTAACCCGACTCCGTTCTTTCTTTACCCCTGCACAATTCTTGACTCTATACAGGGGTTTTATCTGCCCTTGTGTGGAGTACAACTCTCATGTGTAGGGAGGCTTCCCACATACAGCTCTTCTCAATAGGGTGGAGTCAAAGGCTTTTCATTTCATTAACTCTCCTCCTCTTACTGACTCCCTTCAACCTCTGTCTCCTCGCCACACTGTTGCATCTTTATCTCTCTTCTATCGCTACTTTAATGGTCACTGCTCCTCTGAACTGTCTGCATGCATTCCTCCACCTTTACAACGGGCGCGTAGCACTCGTCTAGCAGCAAACTCTCATCCCTTTTCTGTCCAACTCTGTAATGCAAGAGTTAACCATTACTCCCAGTCCTTCAATTATGCAACAGGTCAACTCTGGAACTGTCTCCCTCTGTCTGTATTTCCTGCTGCCTATGATCTCCAGTCTTTCAAATGCAGTGTGTCCAGGCATCTTGAAATGATCAGATCTTGAATTTGGCTCTCTATTGTATTTTGTTTTTCTCTTGGAGAGAACTGTTATTGTGGCCTCATGGCCTTTGGTTCCTTCTTCCTCGCATAAGAAAAATCTATGTGTGTCAGTTTAATTTTTCCTGTGACTGGGAAGGGAATCGTAGTGAAGGACATATTGGGGCTGAAGATAGTCAGGACACTTCTGAGGAACTGGATAGTGGGGACTTGAACACTTTACATTTGTGTTCTGGTCGTTCTTATTCTACAGTTCCTGAAAGTTCAGTTAGGTCCAAAATGGCCACTAGTCTTGCTAATGAGGGTACTCCTAGTGAAGAGACTGTGGACGTTGAAAAGGCTGCAACAGCATCCTTGGTCACTCAGGATACTCAAGGTCCAATATTCTCTGCTAGCTACGCAACCACTCACACACCTACTTACACCTCAGGCATGTTCAGTACACTGTTAACCTTTGGACAGCAAGGACAAGACCATTTATTTGCTAATGTTCCTTCTAATCCATGGGGAATGAATATCAACAGTATGGCATGCAAACCCAGGATCTTTGTGCTAATCCATGGGGCATGAATACTAACAGTGTTGGCATGCAAACCCAGGATCCTTCTGCAAATCCATGGGACATAAATACAAACACTATTGGCATGCAAACCCAGGATCCTTCTGCTAATCTATTGGGCATGAATACCAACAGTACTGGCATGCAAACTCAGGTGAATTTTCCCTCTGCATGGCATGAACTTAATATGGCAACCACTTATCTTAACAAGGCCAAGGCTAAAAAGCCAAAGGTACAACGATGGTGCGTTATCTATGGGCGGTGTCATTCTATGGACTATTGCCCAATTGTTCTTGCCAATCGGGAAAAACTGGGCAACCAGGTTAATTAGGGAAAAGCTCAGGGCCGCAAGCAGAAGTAAATAAACTCATACAATCCACCGATGCGTGTGTGGCAGCTATTAGAAAGGTGTATTTGCTCTCGATACCTTGGATCATAGGGAAAGGCCAGGTGTCTTAAATAGTGGACATTGGGGCATGTGCAAATATTATTTCTAGTAAAGCTCTAGAGACGCTGAAGTATGAAATGCCTCAAGCTAAATGGACGTTGTCAGCACCTGACGTGATCTTGACAGGTGTGAGAGGCAGTAAAATGTAGTAAGACAGGTACCGTTGACACTGAGGGCAGATAAACGATCACCTGTGTTACGCGCGACAATTTATGTGGTTGAGGATTTTCCTCTGCCAGCTGATGGGTTATTGGGCTCTGAATCCATGGAGGAATATAACTTGATTATACACCCTCAGAGACATTCTATTTCCTTTAATGGAAAAGAGTTTGTAGGCCTTAATCCCACAGCAACACAAGCTGGAACTGGCATCCAATCAGGAGCTGTTCAACCAGTTGTGACCCCGACAAGTGAAGCATACAGGGAGTCCCCGGACGCACACGAAACAGAGGTTATGGATTGGAAGCAAGTCAGGGCTATAGTGAGTGGGAATCACCACTCATGCAGTCGAACTGTCTGCAAAATTCCTATCCGAGTACCTGATGTGTCGGAGGGAACTGATGTGGCATGTTTACCAGAGACAGTAAAACATAAGGCATTATCACTGGAGTCCACCCTGAGTAGTGTCAGACCAGACCAGAAGATGCCCCTCTTCATCACAAATATGAGTGGTGGTGCAGTTAAGCTCAGAGATGGTAGTTATATAGGCGATTTGATGTCGTATGGTGCCCCTGTAAAGGAAGTCAATGACGTACCAGTGATCTCTCCCATAGTCACATCACAAACAACAACTCAGTCGGAACCTACACATCTTGAGAGAGGAAAGCTGCTAGAACAACACGTGAAGGTAACAGATAATGTTGCCCATAAAACGTGGTTGCTAGCATTTCTTAAAGAATTCTCTGATGTAGTGGCACTTCCAGGAGAACTGCTGGGTAGGACAGACAAGGTGAAGCATCGTACTGGGTTGTGCCCTGGTACAAATCCGATATATGTGCCTGCATACCATCTACCACACAGCCAAAGGAAAGCAGTGGAAGAGGAAGTTGAAAAGATACTTCATGATGAAGTCATTCAACCTTCTTCCTCATCTTGGAATGCACCACTCTTTCTAGTGCCTAAAAAGGACAGTGGTGTGAGACCTGTTGTGGATTTTGGATCGTTACCCGATTCCGCATCTCAGAGACTTACTGCAGTCCTTGGGTAAAGGAAATACCATGTTCACCTGCGTGGATCTAGCGTCAGGGTATTGGCAGCTGGAGCTGACCAAAGAGTCGCGTCCCATCACTGCCTTTAGCACTCACTGTGGGCACTTTGAATTTCTCCGGATGCCTTTTGGACTGAGTAAAGCTCCTCTGACATTTCAGAGGATGATAACTCAGCTGTTTGGTGACATGATTGGGCAGGATGTCCTGGCATATCTAGATGAATTACTAATTATGACCAAAGACATGGACACTCATTTTAGTAACTTATAACGAGTGACAGAAACCTTAAGATCTGTGGGTCTGAAAATCAAGCTATCGAAGCGCAATTTTCTAAAGGCAAATGTTAGATTTCTAGGGCACTTAATTGATGGCGATGGCATCAAGGCTCTGCCGGATAAGGTTACAGCCGTTTTAAATTTCCCTACACCCAAGTCCAAGGATGATGTTCACTTATTCCTAGGGCTCACTGGTTTTTACAGGAGCTTTGTCCACAATTATGCTGCTCTTGCATCACCACTGATGACACTACTTAAGAAGGATGCTGCATAGCAATGGGGACCATTGGATGAGGAAAGCTTCAATGACCTCAAGAATGCCATGACAGAAGCACCTGTGTTAGCGTTTCCTGACTATACTCAACCTTTTTACCTGTGCACGGACGCATCAGGTTTGGGATTGGGAGCGGTGTTACAACATTGCATATGCCAGTAGGCCACTAAGATCCCCAGAAAAGAATTATTCGACAACACATTTGGAGACATTAGCATTTTTGTAGGCGTTAGGACATTTCCGGGATATCATCTTCGGGTACAGCATAATTGTATTAACTGACTGTGCACCCAAACGTGACTTGCTTAAGGGGAAGAACTTGCACAGTAAGGTCATGCATTGGTTCAGCAAGGTAATGGAGTTTGACCCAGAGGACAGATATTTACCAGGCCGACAAAATGTCGTTCCCGACGCGCTGAGTAGAAACATTGCTGCTGCCATATCTGAGAATATCCCTCTTTCTGGGTATTCCCTGGACACAGTAAAAGTGGAACAACGTAAAGATACGATGTAATCTCAAGTCATCTATGCCTTGGAGTCTGGTGACGAGTCTTGTCTAGCTGAACTTCCGGTACCGATGACTCACTTCCATCTTCAACGGGGCCTTTTGTATAAACAGCCCCCATGGAAGGACACTGGGTATCAGTTGGTTGTTCCTGCTACACTACAGCAAGCCATGTTACAGTTGGTTCATGATGTACCTCAAGCAGGTCATCCCGGATGCAACAGATGCATACATGAGGCAAGAAAGAAATACTATTGGCCGACCATGAGGAAGGACATATAAGCCCACGTTAGTCAATGTGTCAAGTGCACGGAAGTGCGAGGAACGACGGGACCTCCAACTCCCATTTTGGAATATCCCCTACTGGAAAAATTCGTGGGATACAGTCTCCATTGATCTCTTAGCGTTGCCAAGGAGTCATCAAGGCTCAAGCTATGTATTGGTGGCAGTGGACCATTTTTCACGATTCACTGTTTTAGCATCTTTACAGACGAAAACTGCAGAGGAGGTGGCACATGCTTTTGTAACCTCAGTGATTTGTCCATACTCTACACCCAAGGTATTGCTCAGCGATAATGGCAGTGAATTTCGTAACTGTGTTAGATGAAATCTTTTGTACGTATGGGGTAAGGCAAGTCTTTATTACGCCTTACAGTCCCAAGAGCAATGGCCTGATGGAGAGGACAGACAGGAAGATACTAGAAGTCTTGAGACCAGCGATAAATGCACAAGAGGACTAGCAAGATTGGTAACACATGTAGTGGCGGCCATCAACTCCTCAGAAAATTCGTCAACGGGGAAATCTCATTATATCCTTTATGGAGAGGTGAATGTGTTACCCTACGATTTGCTGGCTGGACCTCCTACCCCAGTGTATAATCAAGAGAATTATGCCAAAGTCCAGCTTACAAAGTTTCAATGCATACATAGTGAAGTATGAAAAAGATTAAAAGCCTCAAGAGTGGAGATGATCATGAAACAACACAAAGGTAGTCAAGAAAAGAAGTTGGAGATAGGCCAGAATGTTATGATCAACAACCCTCAGAGAACTTCCAAGCTCAAACCTAAGATCTGCGGACCATATACCATTGTGGAACACGTACGTGGACATACTTATCGAATAAGGGATGATGCTAATGGAACTCAGAAGACTGTACATGCTGACAGGATCAAACCAGTAAGTCTAGAGCTAGGCCTAACAAACCAATCGTCTGATGTGTTGTCCCCTCTGTCTTCGTCGCAGTCTATGTCATCGTCCGTACCTGTCCCTAACCAAGAGTATCGCAACAAGCTACGATCCCACAGTAAGAGCAATTAAGGGAGTATCTTCTCTAACAGACATGTGGCTCACACTTGGACTCCTCTTGCGTTGCTTGGAGTCGACATATGGAACGACGTCGGATACAGACATGACTGCGTTGATGCCAGGAGCACTGAAGAGCCCAATTGGAGAGGTAGTGGTGGTAGAGGATGCAGTATGCATCTACCATCCAATGGAAGGATATCTCCAAGCTCCAGATACTGTTAAAGAAGTCTCAAAGGGATTGTTTCACCTCAGACAGCAACTGTTGGAAGTCGGCAAGTTATTTAACCGGAACCCACAGTTGACAACCTCAGGTAACGAAGCTTTGGTACAAACCTTGCATGGTATAACCGAGCTTCACACTGGACATATAGATAGGCTCATAGACAGGCTCACTAAATTGCATGTCACTTTACCTAATACAAATTCTGATCTTACCAAGCTTGTCCATGCACATACTTAGAAAGGACTTGTGGATCTCCTAGGTATCCTATCTCAAAAGCTATTTGGTACAGCGCTAGACAAGGACTTAATGCAATTGGGTAGACAGATGCATGATTTGGCATTGGCGGCTAAGGCAAATAACAGGCTAATCGTACACACGTTTGAACAGTTAGGTGAGTTCACTAAAAAGCCAACGAGATAATTAAGACTACCAATCATCTCGTAGGAGTTGTGAACAACATCCAAACCAACTTACCAACCTTGACTAACTTAGTGTTAATCGCTGAGTACTTACATGCTCTCCACGAGTCAACCACTGCTTTGGAGTCACATGCAGCCAATACGGTGGACGGTTTGATCGATGAAAGTTTGAATAGAGTTAATGCTTTATTGCTTCCTACTGTCATTTTAATCAATGCTCTTGACGTAGCTATGGTGAAGCTTGGATTTACGCCACTTTTTGGTGAGTCAACTGGAATATTATTACCCATTGTTATAGGCCCAGTTGACCCATGATGGCATCCTGATATTGGTACCTATGAGGAATGCTGTAACATACCATGCATGGCGGTTCATTCCTTTCCCTTTTGCTACTGCTAACAATACACTTGTCATTCTGGATGAGGGACCAGAGGTGCTAGTTGCATAGGATGACAAAGGGTATATAGCAGAAACGACTGTGGATGAATTTGAGAAGTGTAAGGCCTCATTTCTTGATCTCCATGTATGTCCTGCTTTCAATTTTGTCTTCATTCCGTCATGGGTAGAGAAGTGTAAGATGGCCTTGTTGGACACAAACACTTCCTTTGCACTGCAACATTGCGTTTTCCAACCCATTCAACCGAAGTCAGTTTTCCATGCTCATGTACATGCAAATACTTCTTTCCTGAGACAGAGGACGTAACACTCACATGTGCCTCACAAAACCAGTTCCTTACAGTAAAGGGTTACTATGTTGCACCCGATTATTGTGAGTTACACAGTTAAGAGGTAGCATTTCTACCTAACAATCACTATCTAGCCTTGTCGGTGAACTTCTCATCCCAGTTACGATCCTTTTTACCTTCATTCAATGTTTCTACCTTGACTAGGCTGTCTCATGTGCTCAAAGAGATACAGTTCCTCGCCCACCTGAACAAGACTGATTTAGAACCATATGTACTGTCCTATCTCCCTTCATACCTTTCTCCTTCCTATTTTTGTCCTGGCGTTGGTCTTCTTCTTATTGTGGTCTTGTCCTGTGTTTGTGTTTGGGGCTACTATCTACAAGGCCGAATGAGAAACCCACTAAAACCACGGGTCCGTACTCGCGGATCGCAAGTGGACTTGCCTCCATAGTTAGCTACCCTACACAGTGGTTAGGTTACACGGTAGTTAGGACAACAATGTCGACGGGGACGTCGAAAAGGTGTGGCCGAGCAATGTTCAAGTGTCTGACATTTTTTTCCACATGGAAGCATGTCTTTCGCTACTGTACACATTATATTATTCATATTTAGAGAAAATGTGTTGTAGCGTTGAGATAAGAATCGAAATACCACTTTAGTGTAGTGTGGTGTGGGAACGAAATGAGCACTAGATTTGCAGAGCCCAGCATTTGCTATCATAAACAACGAGGGTATAGGGTAGGCGATAGAGGAATATGAATTGTATATATGTTTAAAGTCTTGGGGGAAATATTTACCCTGTTGGTATACTTTAATGTAATCAGTATTACTTTATTGAGATGTATAATTAAGGTGACCAGATTTTATTGGAGCTAAAAACGGGACATTATCACGTGTGTTTATATATATATATATATATATATATATATATATATATATATATATATATTCATCTATCCATCCATCCATCATCCAATCTTACATTGCCCCATGAGGAGCGTAGGAGCCCGGGACTAAGCGGTTGGTCCCGACATTTAAGATGAGAGTGACTAGCCTCACTCATCCCTGAGCGGCATTACATGAGCAAACAACCCCCACCACCCCTTGGATATAAACCTTCACCGACTCAATCCGATTGGAGCGCAATAATTACTCACTAAACCACCAGGCGCCAAAATTTGGTTATATGGTTACCACACAGCGTAGTACATGGTTTCCTGGTGTACAGGAAACTATATATAATAGTGATTTATGTGAGTGAGAGCGACTGCTGCTGCGCATCACCTCGCCCTGAGGCTGCTAATCAAACACTAACGTCTCAAACGAATTCCAATATACTGTACAGTACGGTACGGTGAATGGGCTGACTAAAGTTACCAGTTAGTTTTACAGATTATATATTAACAGTTCATTATTTCATTTGGTTTGGATTATGCATAATTTTACTAATTCATGATCATTTCATAAAAGAAGGTCATGTTATAGCTAATGTAATAGTATTTTTCTAAAAGTGGGACATTTTAGATAATTTGCTCATAAAGCGGGACATTTCAGCCACAATAAAAAAAGCGGGACAGATATAAAAAAAGCGGGACTTTGGTCACCTTATGTATAATGTGCAAGGTAAAGTTGTGATGCTTCTATTCATGTATAAATCCCAATTATCTGTGGGGTTTGGCACCTCTGTATTTATGCTGACCTCAGCGCCACTCCCAGCGGGGGGGCCGGCCAGCGAGGAAGAACGCACGTACCATTCAAACGAGAGGGACGTATTAACTCTGAGCTCTCTCTGTATCGCAGTTGTATCTTTCTGTGGCCAATAAAGAGAGAGATAAATCTGCTCAGTTTTCAGTTCACCTGCACACGCTACCTCTACAATGCCTTCAACAGGATCTACACCGATTCCCACCATCTCCAGTGTGTGAGAAAACATTTTGGTGGAGTGTCAGCCGTAAGTGATTGTGACCAGGTGGAACGTTATATCTTGATAACCTTGTTTGGAACAACAGTCACGTCTAAGCTGATATAAATTGGTGATCAGCTGTGGGGTTCCAATAAGCTGATATATTAGTGACTAGTTGAGGAATTCTACTACAAGCCGACACAGCTTGCCATATTATAATAATTTTAGTTGTGATAATAAAGTGATCCCCGTTTGTATTTTCATCTTTGATTTTTAATTTGGTGTTAGTAATAAAAAAAAATCCATTGTTCGTTTTATCTGAGAGTTTGTAGTTACCGTAGCCATATAAAATACACTATATAAATAAATACATAAAAAGTGAAGTCCATTTCACGAAACTGGCTAGGAAAATATTGCCCAGTTCATGATTTGGGCAAATGACTACGTTTCACGAAATGGCCAGTTTAATTGTCCATTTCGTGAAATGAGCAAATAACTGCCCGTTTCACGTAATGGGCAATCTGCCTATTTCGTGAAATGAGCAAGTACACAAACGGGGTATGATATATATCTATCTGTCTGTCTGTCTGTCTGTCTCTCTCTCTCTCTCTCTCTCTCTCTCTCTCTCTCTCTCTCTCTATATATATATATATATATATATATATATATATACCTAGGCTGCTTCCCCCAAGGAAAGGGAGGTAGCCGAGACAGGACGACACACTCTCCATTTACTCATCCATTCAAACACATTCATTCGCATCTTAGCCCCAAAGGGGAGAACGGACAGATCCTCACCGCACCACACCACACAAGGGTCAACTGCGCAGTGCAATCAGTGACATCCGCAGCAGGGCCCGACAGCAGAGCTGGTTAACCCCTGCCACATCATAACAGACTCATTCCCTTACCCGCACCTGACCTGAAATAGCTGACCAGACCAAATGCGGGAGAATATCCCCTCAGGGCTGCGTCATCACTTATTCATTCACAATTTCTCTCCACCCATTTCTGTCAAGCACAGCCACTCTTCCTTGCTCAACAGACATCCCTCTCGCATCCAGCACTCTCTTCACACTGTCCATCCATCGTATTCGTGGTCTTCCTCTCAGCCTTACACCTCTCACAGAATATCTAGTTATCTTTTTCACCAATCGCTCATTATCCATTCTCTCCATATGCCCAAACCATCGCAACACCCTCTGCTCAACTCTACCAGCCATCTCCCGAACAACTCCAGTTCTCCTTTGCACTTCATTCCGCACTCGATCCATACGCGTCACTCCACACATACTCCTCAGACACCTCATCTCCATTACATTCAAACTTTTCCTCTCTGCTATACCCATATTCCATGTTTCAGCCCCATACAATGCAGTCGGTACCACAACACCCTCATACAGCCTTCTCTTTACATCCATTCTAAGCGAACGACATCTAAACACTTTTTTCATTCCTCCCAGCACCTTTCCTACTTCATTTATTCTAAACTTCACTTCTGCATCTATTCTTCCATCCACAGCAACATGTGACCCTAGATATTTAAAACACTCTACCTCCTCAAGCAACTCTCCATTCAAAACTATATTCATCCCCCTACCATCTACCAACCTCGTACACTTCATCACTTTACTCTTATTCTCATTTACTTTCAATTTCCTCCTTTCACACACCCTTCCAAACTCCTCTACCAACTGTCTCAATCTCTTCTCTGAATCAGCCACCAGTGCAGTATCATCTGCAAACAGCAGCTGCTTCAGAGTCCACTCTCCACCATCAACATTCACCAGACTCAGACCTCCACCTAAAACTCTTGCATTCACCTCCCTTACAACATATATATATATATATATATATATATATATATATATATATATATATATATATATATATATACCTAGGCTGCTTCCCCCAAGGAAAGGGAGGTAGCTGAGACAGGACGACACACTCCCCATTTACTCATCCATTCAAACACATTCATTCGCATCTAAGCCCCAAAGGTGAGAACGGACAGATCCTCACCGCACCACACCACACAAGGGTCAACTGCGCAATGCAATCAGTGACATCCGCAGCAGGGCTCGACAGCAGAGCTGGTTTACCCCTGCCACATCATAACAGACCCATCCCCTTACCCGCACCTGACCTGAAAGCTGATCAGACCAAATGCGGGAGAATATCCCCTCAGGGCTGCGTCATCACTTATTCATTCACAATTTCTCTCCATTTATTTCTGTCATGCACAGCCACTCTTCCTTGCTCAACAGACATCCCTCTCACATCCAGCGCTCTCTTTACACTGTCCATCCATCGTATTCGTGGTCTTCCTCTCAGCCTTACACCTCTCACATCAGATCTAGTTATCTTCTTCACCAATCGCTCATTATCCATTCTCTCCATATGCCCAAACCATCGCAACACCCTCTGCTCAACTCTACCAGCCATCTCCTGAACAACTCCAATTCTTCTTCGCACTTCATCATTTCGCACTTGATCCAAACGCGTCACTCCACACATACTCCTCAGACACCTCATCTCCATTACATTCAAACTTTTCCTCTCTGCTACACCCATATTCCATGTTTCAGCCCCATATAACGCAGTCGGTACCACAACACCCTCATACAGCCTTCTCTTTACATCCATTCTAAGCGAACGACATCTAAACACTTTTTTCATTCCTCCCAGCACCTTTCCTACTTCATTTATTCTAAACTTCACTTCTGCATCTATTCTTCCATCCACAGCAACATGTGACCCTAGATATTTAAAACACTCTACCTCCTCAAGCAACTCACCATTCAAAACCATATTCATCCCCGTACCATCTACCAACCTCGTACACTTCATCACTTTACTCTTATTCTCATTTACTTTCAATTTCCTCCTTTCACACACCCTTCCAAACTCCTCTACCAACTGTCTCAATCTCTCCTCTGAATCAGCCACCAGTGCAGTATCATCTGCAAACAGCAGCTGCTTCAGATTCCACTCTTCACCATCAACATTCACCAGACTCAGATCACCTAAAACTCTTGCATTCACCTCCCTTACAACACCATCCATGTAAATATTAAACAACCAAGGCGACATCACACATCCCTGCTGCAGCCCCGCTCTCACGGGAAACCAATCACTCACAGCATTTCCCACTCTTACACATGCCCTACTATTTACGTAAAAACTTTTCACCCCTTTTAGTAACCTACCATCAAGTCCATACAATCTTAAAACAGTCCACAAAGCCTCCCTATCAATTCTATCATACGCTTTCTCTAAATCCATAAATGCCCAAAACACATCCTTACCTTTCGCTAAATACTTTCACACATTTGTCTCACAGCAAACACCTGATCCACGCATCCCCTCCCTCTCCTAAAGCCACACTGCTCATCACCAATCACTCCCTCTGTACCCTCTCTAACTCTCATAATTAACACTCTACCATACACCTTACCTACAACACTCAACAGACTTATACCCCTAAAGCTAGTACATTCATACTTATCACCCTTGCCTTTATACAACGGAACCACACAAGCACTTGCCCAGTCAAATGGCACCATACCTTTCACAAAGAACACATTCAACAATCTTACTAACCAGTCAACAATAGTCACTCCACCACCCTTCAGGGATTCCACAGCACACCCATCCATACCTGCAGCTTTCCCTGTTTTCATCACCTTTACTGCTTTCTCCACTTCCTCCTTCGTGATCAAAGAATCATTCAACTCTCCCAACACATTTACTCCTTGCACCCTTCTATCCGCCAGAATCTCAGCCACCCTTTCCTCCTCTACATTTAACAATCTTTCAAAATACTCTGCCCATCTCTTCCTCACTGCATCCATCTCAATTAACATCCTTCCATCCTCTGCTTTTACTCGTTCTTCCTTCCCAGACTCTCCCTTTCGCACCCTTTTCACCTCCTTCCAAAACATTTTCTTATTCTGTTGAAAATTCTCTGTCAGCCACCTACCCCACCTCTCATCTGCTCCCACCTTAGCATCACGCACAGCCTTTCTCGCCCTAGTTCTCTTTTCCTTATACCTTTCATATGACATCTCATCCTTCCTCTGCAGCCACACTTCATATGCACGTCTCTTCTCAGCCACAGCCATACTTACTTCCTCGCACCACCATTCACTTCCTTTTCTTACACCACCACCCACACGTCTCACACCACACACCTCTTCTGCATGCCCCACCACAGCACTCTTAAACAACTGTCATTCCTCCTCCACACTGCCATTTTCCTGATCTTTCACTGCGTTCCACTCATCTTTCAATTTCTCCTGATACTCTATCTTTTTCTCTCTTTTATCCAACTCACTCACTTTCAAAACCTCCCTGCCACACCTAACCCTCCTAGCTCTCACCCATCTCTTTCCTACTCTTAACTTTCCCTCCACCAGGTAGTGGTCAGACATACCTCCACCCTCCTCTCTCAGAACTCTCACATCCAACAATCTTCCTATTACATTCCTAGACACAACCACATAGTCCATCAAAGCTCTATCAACAACTCTTCCACCTTCCTGTCTCACCCATGTATACTTATAAATATCTTTCTTCTCAAACAGCGTATTTCCAATCACCATCTCTCGCTCAACACACATCGCTATCATTCGTTCCCCATTTTCATTTCTTCCAGGCACACCATGCATACCAACTACACCTTCAACTGCTACATTTCCCACTCTAGCATTCAGATCTCCCATCATTACCACATTCACATTCGCTCCAAAACTCTGCAGAGACTTATCAACATCATTCCAGAAAGACTCCCTCTCTTCTTCATCCCTTTCACTACCAGGCCCATATGCACTCACAAGCACCCACAACTCACGTTCAAATTTCGCTTTCACCCACATCAGTCTCGATGACACCTCCTTCCATTCAATCACACACTACTGTACTTCCGGACTCACTAACAAGGCTACACCTTCTCTTGCCCTTCTTCTATCAACACCTGACAATCTTCCATTCACACTTCCAAACATAGACTCACCCTTCCCTTTCATCTTCGTTTCACTCAAATCTAACACATCCAACTTTCTTCTCACAAACATTCTCCCAATCTCCTCCCTTTTAGCCTCAATCGTACTACATCCACGCACATTCATAGACCCAATCTTCAGGGTACGGGAATAACTCCATCCTCCATCCCTTTCTCTGGCCTGTCTCTTTTTAGGAACTAAAAAACAGAGGAGGGGGTCCCTAGTCCCCTCACCCCGCCCCTTTTAGTCGCCTTTTACGACACACAGGGAATACGGTGGCAGTATTCTTCCTAACACAACCTGGCCGCAGAGTAGTAGTACCACCCCATAGTGCGACCAGATTGTGTCCCCCCCGCCACAGGGGGAACACAATTAATATATATATATATATATATATATATATATCGAAGATGCCGCTGCTGCAGCAACTTCATACTCTTGAGTTTATTTTAAGCGCTTTTAGTTTTCTTCTCTTAATCATCCTTTACCACGATTTATTTTTTAGTATGATCCGTCACTCATAATCCGATTTCATTTTTACACCCCTAATACGAGAAATCAGCTTAAAAAAAAAAAAAAAAATCGCGCATCGTTAGGCCATACATCTATTCCCTACTCCGACACCGTTTCAGCTTGTACTTATTCTTTGAATTTCACCATCCACCTTTCCTTTTCCTCATCGGTTCATCCATTCCTCATGCCGTTTATACTGTAACCATCCATCTTTTCCATCTACCGTCTTGCGTCCTCCATCTACCAATACATTTCTCCCACCTACTCCTCCTGCTCTAAAGAATCTAATCTTCAGCTCATCCATTCACCTACGCAACAGCCGATTCCACCCATCCTGTTTATTATCCTTTCCGTCTGATCTTGTGGAAATTATGAGCAGAAGATGGAAATTAAGAAGAAACAATGATTCTTAAAAGATATATTAAAAAAAAAAAATTAGATGTCAATAATGTACTTTGCCGTATTATATATTTTGTATACTAGATTCTTGCAGCTACCAGTCGACTGTAACTTGGGTCAAACTCTTATTAGTGACATGTGTACTGAGGGCGATATCTGACTCCTCCAGCTGGAAACGTCTCTCCAAAACTGAATATAATCTTTTGTAGCAACTATAACTGAATACTATATACTTTATTACAGTAAAGCAGTTAACCTCCTCTGTCAGATATCCCTTCTTTCCCTAATAAAATCGTCCTATGATAGTAACAAGACAAAAAAAAAAAAAAAAAGTAAGAGCCTGATTTACCAGCCACATCTTACACATGTTTGTTTTTTAATGGACCATTCTTATCGGACTTTTTATTTCCTTAACCCTTCAGTTATGATGATACTTATTAGTGTGAAAGTTCTCTCCTGGTATTTAGGTTGACAGTTGACATATTTGAAATAGTTCCTCCTTCCCACTGATCTATTTCTAATATAGATGTCCCCTACATTAAACCCCGTTCCTCGCCTGGCAGTCACCAACTGATGAGTGCAAGTGTGCAATATAGAAAGGCACTTGCAGTCGATGGTGGTCTGTTGGGCGAGGTCCTTCACTTTTTTGTACAAATTGTGTAAATACATTATGCCATCATGTTCAAGTTGTGCTAATTAGGGCTGACAGCTGACGTATAAGGAAATGTTCCTGACTCGTGTGGTTCCCTTCCATATATTGATGTCCCCTATATTAGGTTGTGCCTCGACTGATAGCAGGTGATGAGTGGAGGTATGTAATGAAGAAAGGCATTACATAGCTGCAGTCGATGGTGTTCTGTTAGTCGAGGTATTTTTACCATTAGTGTAGGTCTAGCTATTTGCCTCTTCAGGATTTAGTATAGGTTATCGATTTGTCTGTTAGGTGATTAATTTTAGGGTCTTTAGATTAGGTTTTTCTTTATAAGTAATATAAGGCCTAAAAAATATAAAACCAAGAAAAAAAAATAAAAATAAAAAAATAAATAAATAAAAATTATATATATATATATATATATATATATATATATATATATATATATATATATATATATATATATATATCCTTAATGACCAGGAGCTTTGGCTCCAATGGTCAATAGGCCAAAAAAAAAAAAAAAAAAAAAAATCCTGGTTTCATTTTTTTCACTCGAAGTACGATAAAATCGGCAAACAAAAGTAGCGAATCAGTAAGGTGTCCTTATTAGATCACAGGTACGAAAAAAAAAGCACACACACACACACACACACACACACACACACACACACACACACAAGGATCAGTAAGGAACGCCATAACAGATGCTATGTATAAACTATTGTGACTCACTCTGGCCTACAGTACATCAAATCGCATTATTGATCGGAAGAGAATAGTAACGTTGTCCCTGGTCTAAGAGAATAAATAGTAACTGCGGTTATCTTCACATACCTAGACTCGCTCAACTGATCATATTGTCTGGTGTAATACAATACTGGAAATGACAATAAGTAATGATCTAAACAAGCATCATATTGAGAGTTTATCTCGACGGCAAGGTTAACCACACTACTTCATATTTAATTAACTCATAACCGCAAAATTTTTTAGCATAACAATTTCCATGTCAAGATATGTGTGAGAAAATGTATATTTAATAGTACTGAGTTCTTAACGGTTATAAATTGTGTGTGTGTGTGTGTGTGTGTGTGTGTGTGTGTTGCCATCCGTCCCTTAAAATACGGATTCGTTCCGTATTGGAGAGTGAGATGTTGCGTTCCGTTCTGAACCATCACGGAACGCCATATGTTCCGTATTTGGCTGTTTGAATGGTCAAGCAAATCAATGTCAGTATTTTAAAATTACAGTGAGCGCATTTTTCAGTCAATCATAGAACCAGACTGTAAAATTATGCCTTTATCATTTCAATAAATATTGCCACTCAGTCAGGGTTGTTCTTCGGGTACGTGTGAAGTACGGGACGTAACTTCAAGCGATGAGAGGTCTGTCGTGTGTCAACCCGACCGTCGTACCCTCCCCTTACTCCAGACTCCAGTAACCCTAAACTTCGAACAGAGTTGTGCTGACTTTCTCACAACTATAGAATAAGTTAAAAGGCTTCTTGCTGCAGTAAGGGGCAACAAAAAGTATTCTTGTTAAAAAAAAAAAAAAAAAAAAAAAAAGTGAATGGCTGATATTCATAATTTGTTTCCCTGATTCGCTCAGTTCCATTTTTCGTAGAATATAGTTCTGTTTTTTTAGAAGTAATAGAAACAAAAACTGTGCTAAATCTTACTCAATGACTGATTAAATGGTGTTCATTAGTCATATTTTTATGTAGCTAACTTGTAATTTCTCAGATTTAAGTGAAAAATTACTACCTGCAAAATTTCATTCAAAAGTTAAGGTTTTCTCGATTGCTCGAGCGCACTTCCCAATAGACAGATCTTGAAAAAGATGCTTACAGCCATTTAGGATTACATGACAATACAGTGTGCTATGAAACTATTTTCAACAGCTACTGTAATTTAGTGAATGAAAAAAATCCTTGTGCATTTTATTATAAACCATACTGTATTATGAGCATGAATGAATGAAAATAAGCACGATGGTTTAGTGTCTATGTCGCAACACATAATTTAATTTAGAAATTCCTGAGACTAGACAAGTCAGTGATAATTGGTCGTATAAATATTACATATCCTCATTAGAATTCAAACATGTCCTTGCCACCCTCGTGTTTAGTGCAGATAGTCTCAAAATGCCAGTGAAATAAGACATATTTCAAAAAGTTTCTGGGGGGAGGGTTAGCTCCCCCTCCAACTGTATCCCCCAGCTGGATAGGCTCGCTCCGGTCGCCATGATTGTTCATACTTACACAACTGCGTTCCTTATTTCTCTGAGCTCGAGGTAGCATCCCTAGTGTGTGTGTGTGTGTGTGTGACTCACTAATATTCATTATCCATTTTCTTTCTCTTTTCCATGAAAACATTTTTCTTTGTATCTGCGTATTTATCCTATTTCTTTCTTGTGTGTTGCCTGGTCACCTTCCTGTCATTTTCTCTCTAATGTGGTAGTTTCGAGAGAAAATTAAAGACACGAAAAAGTCTCATATTACAAGATGGACCGGATACCCAGTTCAAATATAAACTTCCCTCAACCCGTCCCACTCATCCCCCCGCCATCTCCCAAACAGGGGGATAAAGGACTGCCGAAGGGCTAATTCAGCCTGTAACCACCTTGGTTAACGTCCAAATGAACCTGTGGCAACAACAACAGTTCGAGAAGAAGTTTCTAGAGTCAGTTGATGGTGGGATTGACGGGAGAGGGGGGGGGCGTCGATACAATTACGTGCATCACTGCTATGGGGATTGCGATACGAAAAGATTTGAGAAATGCTGTTCTATTATTTATTTTTACCCACATACATATTCCACCCACATGCTTTGTAATATATCAATACATATGCTGTATTTATACACCAAAATCGCCAAACTCCATTCATCCATCAATTAAACCATCCATCTATCTACCCACATATTCTATCCATACGCCTTTCACTGCATCCATTCATCCATCTATTCGTCTATTTCTATGGGTAGGAACAATATAACGTGGTGGACGTCCTCGTAGTGAAAATATCACTATCATTTGAGGTAAAGTACATACGATATTATTGGTACCTACTGAAATGTGTCCTAATAGTACCGGTTTTCATAATAGAAACGATACAAATCAATACCCGGTACTTCTGGCACTCTTGGAGGACATTCTGTCAGTGAAGGTACTTACTACCCTACCAGATAAGATAAATATCAATCTTCCTACTCTCAAATTATACCAGGTTTGTGAGAAGCAGGAATAAGGATCAAGAGATAAAACTTATACTGCAAAATACTAATCATCTCCCAGTACAAATTCTCTCTCTCTCTCTCTCTCTCTCTCTCTCTCAACCATCGGTATCTTTTTATCTGTCCACTGATATGTGCCGCCCACTTTCTTCGTCACCCATCCACCAATCCATATATGTTTATCCATCTCACATCAAGCTGCACAGCCATCCATTTGTTCATCCATCCACCCATCTATTGATATACGTTTTACTCAGCTATCATTTTATCCATATATGTCACTTCATCTATCTGCCTGTTGGCTACTTATGTGCATCTTTCAGTTCCCTACGCCGACTCCGTAACAACCGTTTTTTTTTTTTTTTTTTTTTTTTTCACCTTCCACTCTTTCTTTTCTCTCATCTGTGTACCCATGCCTCCACCCCTTCATCCATTTCCAATGCTACCATCCATCTATTTCATCAACCCTTCTGCTTGCCCCATTTGCCAATCCATTTTATCCACCATTTCCGCTTGCTCTCAAGAATCTCATCTTCCACACATCCATAATCCTGTGCAAACTACTGATTCCATCCACCTTGCTTACTATCCTTTCCACATGATCATCCGGAAATAACGAAAAAAAGAAGGGAAGTAAGATAATATTGAATGCTTAAAAAAAAGATAAAAAGAATTACAGTTAATCAATTTCACCAGTCCGATTATGTATTTTGTATATTAAATTCTTGCTGCCACCAGTCAACTTTAACTTAAACCAAACCTTTAGTAGTAATGATGTTACAAAGGGTTAAAACTTACTCCTCCAGTTCGAAAAGTCTCTTTAGAACTAAATATAACGTTCTGGTGGCGGCAGCAACTGAATACTAAATATGTCATGAGAGTGAAGCAATTAACCCTTTCAGTGAGATACCCCTTCTTTGCATAATAAAATCGTCTTGTGATGGCAACAGTGAAGGAAAAACAATTGTAGTAAAAGAAGCTGAATCAGCAGCCTTTTCTTATAATTGCTTATTTTTCAAATAACGCTAATCTAATAAGATATTTTTTTTGCCTCATTATTCCATTAGTTACGAATGATTCTTTTGAAGAAACCTCTGTTCAAGTTCGATTCAATTTTTCGCTCATAGTACGATATATAGGTAACAACAACAAAAAATCCAAGAAACAAGATATACTCTTTAGTAAAACACACACACACACACACACACACACACACACACACACACACACACACACACACGATCTGTAAGAAACGCCTTAATACAGAAGACGATATGTGTAGACATTTTTGACTCACTCTCGGCTAAATAAAATCATCTGACGTTGTCTGCAATAGAAAAGTCTCTGCTGTACGAGGGTAAAAATGATAGCCGCAGTTATTTTCATACAATTAAGACTCAACTAATCAGCTCGTCTAGTAGTGTGTAGAACATAATGCTAGAAATGATAACGATAAGGCATTTACTAATCATCTGAATAAACATAAAATGGTGAGTTTATCCAGGTGGCGAGATCAGTACTGTATACAGGACGAGAAAGTGAATGCCTGGAGTGAAAATAAACTACTAGGATTGAAAGAAACTTATAGATAAATATTGTATATATAAATAATTGTAATAAAGTACTAGGCATATAAAGTGTGAGTGTGTTTATAAATAATAAATGACAGCTCCGCCTCAGAATATCATCGGGGAACCAGCACGGTAGGAAAGCTCGTATGCGCTCCTAGTTTACATTGCATTCACAGTGTTTTTTTGTTTTTTTTGGAATATGGATTCCAAACTACTTAAAATTCATAGAATAGTGTTTGTAGTTATAATATCAGGCAGTGGTAACCATATTACAGGGTATCAGGAAGTGTAAAGTGGAGACTTCGTTACCCAACTTCAGAAGTCTCCACAAGTCCTCCGGTAGACGACGAAGGCTCAGCAAACATCCCAGGGGAAAGCTGAAGGTATGTGCCAAATGCATATATAATTTTAATATTCTATCTAGGACTAATAACTGATTTTTGGCAAATATTTTTAAAAAGTCAGTTGGAGCATGAATATCCTCGTGGGGCTTAAACTGGGGTATTACTAATCGGTAAAGAAGAGGTGCTACGAAGCCTTCTGTCCCACCTATAATGTACTGCCGTGTGGCAGTGCCGTTTTAAAACGGTCTGACATAATTCAGCGGCCAGTGCCAGTGCTATTTTAAAACGGTTTGAAATAAAAAAGTTCACTGGGACCGCATTTTTCAAGATTCGCAGGTAAAAATTGGCAGGCACGTATAGTAACTGTTCCTCTACCACAGTCAGCAGAACCAGACCTCCACAGAGCTGACCAATGCCATCAAGGCAAAGGCAAGAGAAGTGCTTGATGCCCCCACAGCATCAAACCCGACTGCCAAAAACATCCACGCTTCACAAAGTCAAAATGGCACAAACACTTAAAATACTCCAACTGAAAATACTCCAACATAACGTCCTTCACTGGAGGGGGCGTAAACACTCACTAAACAACATCTACAGACACACAGACCCCCACATAATATTACTTAACAGTCACGGTGTCACGTCGGCTGAACAACTTAAAAGCTCAGGGTACGAAGTACACAAATCAAACATACACGTTAGTCATGGACGGGACAGCCATTGCAGTAAAACACAACATACAACACAAAATACTAGATGATTTTCTATGTAATACACTTGCAATACAACTACAGACCCAAACAAGAAACATCATTCTTGCCACAAACTACATTTCTCCACGCAGACACTTCATTCCCACTCCAGACTACATAACACTCTTCAGAGGGAACTCACCAGTCTACCTTATTGAAGACCTGAACGCACACCACTGAACCCTAGGCTACAGAGACACAAACACGGTAGGAACACAGCCACACCGACTTATCCTAAACAGAACATTGCAATACATAGGTCCATATTTCCCCACATTCCTATCACACAACGCCACCATTACACCAGACATAATCTTAAACTACAACACCTACCACAACATACATGTAACACAAGGACCACTAAAAACTAGTGATCATATCCCATTATCGTAGAGATCTCAACCCAACCCGTATGCTCACCATGCAGACCAGGACCAAACTTTCAGGCGGCAGACTGGGAAAATTTCCAAACACACATACACACACACACACCTCCCAGACTCAACAGACCTTCAACACGCCACACCCTCACATACTGACGACATAATTAACTCGTGGCTCTCCACTATCACACAACCCATAGTGCTGCACATACCAACAACAGAAAATAAACCACTTGCAGGATAACACCTAGCCAAGAGACGCAAAACATCATAGCACAGTACAATGCACTCAGAAGGCATGCACAAATAAACGGCTGGACCCGACAACACTTCACTGCATACAAAGCACTACAACATTACCTGCACAGAACTCTACACACGGAATATTCAGAGTCATAGGGAAACATCATGCAAAACCTTTCTCAAACATACAATGACCCAGAAACATTTTGGAGGAAAATTCGATCACTGTCTGGACTCAACAACATAGAGCCTCCATACATGCTAAACTTGGTAAACGAGAAAATTCACACAGAAGCAGGCAAAGAGTCCCTGCTTAAGGAAATCTGGAAAGCAGTATTTACAGAAGACCAAAACAGAGGGCCTCCATCTCCAACAGAACAAACAGTAACACAGTATCTTACAGAACACGTACACAGGATCACACCACACAACACAGCAGACTTAACACGCCTAGACCCAATCTCATTCCTTAAACGGCCAATAGAGAACACTGAAATTATAAACATTATCATAAAAATGAGGAAGACATGTCAAGGAGAACGTGTGATAAACCAAACAATCCTCCGAAAATTCCCAAACTCAGCCATTAACACATTTACACACATACTAAATGCCACACTTTCAGTAGGATATTTCCCAACTAAATTCAAACAATCTACACTAAAATTTATACCAAAGGCAGACAAACACCCACGTGACCCACATAATCATAGGCCTATATCTCTCCTGGAAGTACCAGATAAAATCGTCGAAAGAGTGATCAATAACAGACTGCGCTTATACAGTGAGTCACATAACATAAACAATCCTCTCCAATACGGATTCCGCATTGGGAGGAGCACTACACAAGCACTTGCACTCATGACAGAACAAATTGCCATTAACAAAGCGAACGGGGGACAGTGCCATATGGTCCTGAGGGACATAACCAAGGCTTTTGACAAGGTCTGGCACCCATGCATGAAATGCAAGTCCTGCACTTGGGGCTTCCTGTCATTCTGAAGATGCTCTGCAACTTCCTAGATGGCAGAGGTGCAAGGGTAAGGATTGGTTCCTTCCTGGGTGACAGATTTGATTTCAGCTGTGGAGTCCCTCAGGGCAGTGTCCTGTCTCCAACACTCTTTACACTATACACACGAGACATACCCCCTCCAAACAAAGGCCTAAATATAAGCTACGCTGATGACAACACGCAAATAATCCCATACGAGGGAAAATCCAAAAATATGATAAACAGACAAACCAAAAGAGAAACTGAAATAATTAACGAATATGAAAACAAATGGAAAATATAAACCAACACAAACAAATTTACCATCATTGCACTAGGCTCAAGGTGTAACATTCCACTTACCATTAACTGAATTCAACATTGCGGGGAAAATACAGGACTTAAAATAACCAAAAATGGATACACTGCACACATAAAAGAAAGAAGAGGGAAAGCCGGCCATGCCCTTACAAAACTTTATAGATTTAGAGATTTAACAATAAGACTAAAAACGCACTTAATAAATGCCCTCGTTCTCCCGGTTCTGGACTACCCACCAGTTCCTACACATACACTCCGTAAAACACAGCTGCTACAGTTACAAAGGATACAAAACAGAGCGTTAAGATTCGCCACAAACACAAAATACCCCTATACACATAACACCCAGGAGCTTCATGCAATGGCCAAAATAGACCCAATAAACATACGACTGCACAAACAGGCAAAGAAAATCTGGCAAAAAATAGAGAACCGTGACAACGAGGCTTTTACTAGATTACACCACCAAATCAACGACACAAGAAATATAAACATAAACTTTTCCAGTAGTTTAAAATTAATAAACATTGAACCACTCCCACTATACACTTACCTAGCTAGCTTACAACAGAACAACATACTACATATACACAGAGTGGCCGGTTGATTGAATTCAATTGGCTAATTAATTGATTAATTACCTAGAGGGTTAATAACCCACTGAATTAATAAATAGATAACAATACCAATGTCAACGATCAAAAAAAAATAATAACAAAAATAAAAAAATAATAAATAAATAAATAAAAGAAAGAAAGGCAAATAAGATCTATACGGTAAATAAATAAATAAAAATAAAATTGAAGAACCAACTAACACAAGCATGCCAACGAACTAATAACAACTTATAAATATCAAATATCAACATCCCAAACGAAGAATAACGAACAACGATTAAACAAAATTAAGTACCCAGATCACCTATCAACAATAAACAAAAACACACACACACACACAAAAATAGCTAGGTGGTCAGCCCACCAACTGTTACTCTCCTCCTTTCCTTCTGTTTTTCCCAACTATCCTCTTCCCCTCTCCTCCTATTTTCTCCCTTCCTAAAAAATAAAAATAATAATAATAATAAAAAGCAGTTAACCACTTCAGTCAGGTACCCGTCCATTGCTTAAAAAATCTTCTTGTTAACAGTAATGAAGAAAAAAAAATACAAAAGACTGTTTCAGAAGCCACTTCGAACACTTCTTTTTATTTCTAATGCACTAAACATATCCGCTTTTTTCTCTTCTTAACCTCCCTTCACTGCGATTTTTTTTTTTTTTTTTAATATGAAAAGTATCTCCTAATCCGATGTCACTGTTACACATCTGATACGACCAGCTAGAAGAAACAAAAATCTGCGCATCGTAAGGCCATATTTCTGCTCCCTACTCCGACCAGTTTCAACCACTTATTCTTTGAATCTCATTATCCACTCCTCATCTGTTCATCCATTCCTCATTCCATTTTGAATGAGACCATCCATCTTTTCCATCTACTCTCCTGCTTGCTCCATCTACCAATACATTTCTCTCACCTATTCCCACTGTTCTAACTAATCTAATCTTCCATCCATCCACTCCCGTATGCAACTGCCGATTCCACCCACACTTGATTAGCCATTCCATCTGACCATGCGGAAATTATGAGCAAAAGATGGAAAGTACAAAACAATTATGATAAAAAAAATATATATCTAATGTAATTAAGCGTATTATATATTCTGTACATTAGATTCTTGCTGCCACCAGTCAACTTTAACTTTGGTCAGACACATTAGTGAAATGTCTTGCTGGGTGCGATACGTGTCTCCTCCAGTTGGAAAAATGTCTCCAAAACTGAGTATAATCTCTGGAAGCAACGACAACTGAATACTACCTATGTTATTTCAGTGAAGCAGTTAACCTCCTCTGGCAGATGCCCCTCCTTTGCCTAATAAAGTCGTCTTGTGATAGCAACAATGAGGCACAAAAATTTTTAAAAGAGCCTGATTCACCAGCCACTTCTTGAACGTGTGTTTGTTTTTTAATGCACTATTTTTATCGGACTTTATCTTTTCTTAACCAGTGTTTTAAAACTACTCTTTTTATGAAAGGTCCCTCCTAATCTGATTTCATTTTTCACTCATAAAACGATAAAGTTGGTTAAAAATGTTGCGAATCAATTAGGCCTGCATGTTAAATCCTAGGCACGAAAGACAAAGCACATACACACACACACACACACACACACACACACACACACACACACACACACACACACACACACACACACGCAAGGATCTGTAAGGAACGCCATTACAACAGACGCTATGTATAAACTTTTGTGACTCTCGTCTATATCGAATTAAATAGTTGGTGGAAAAGAATAGTAACGTTGTCAATAGTCTAAGAGAATAAGTAATAACTGAAGTTATTTTCACGCACCTACACACTCTGAACTGATCACATCGTCTATTGGCAAGTAGACTACAATACTGAATATGATAACAATAAAGCAACAAGTAATCATCTAAGCAGGCATCAGGTTAGAAGTCTATCTCATTGACGAGGTCAACCTAAAGGCTACATGGATTCATTAATAACCTAACGCAAAATTTTAATAAAATTTTGAGCACATGCCTGTTATATAATGAGAAAATCTATACTAAATAACACTGAGTTCTCCAAGGTTATATATTGTTACGTTCCAGTCCCCACAATGTCACAGGCTCCAACAGCAGTAGTACAGTACAGGAAGGACGATGCCCAGTGAGTTTTCTTCTTATGGTCATCCTTTAGGTGTACAAAACACAAGATCAGCTGAGGCGAAAATAAACACTGGCTCCTTAAAGTTCACTGTCTTTATTTTCCAAATAATTCCACTTAATTCCTTCCAACTTCACTGTTCTCACAAGCACTGGAGCTATGCACACTTTACTAATTGCTATTACACTTAATGCTTAACAACACTTCACAGTTATTACACTTAATGCTAGACACTTCACTGTTTTCTCAAGTTCCAGTGATATACAAACATCATTAACCCGTCACTTTTTGCCTCTGTTTTCACAAGTACCAAAAATATACAATTTTCACTGACACTGCACTACACTCAAACCAACTTGACACCCGACTAACTCGTAATAATCTCTACCCCATCTTATATAAACTTGCAGTGTTCTAGACTGATCTACATTCCACGAGAACAACAGTTGCCAATTCGGAGACAACCAAAACATAGACCTACAACAATTTTTTTAACATTACGTAACACTCTAAATCATTTACCATACGAACATAAATTACATAATTTAACAAGCAATCACTAAAATGAAACATTATAAAGAAAAAGAACATAAAAATAAATGAATGTTTAACTTACGAAATAACTACGCTCACAAACAACAGGTAAACTGGCAACTCTGATGACTCGTAGAGTAACTTACGGGAACTACTGTACATGAAACGCCGAGAAACTTCTCGAGCACCTAACTGGCAAATCCCCCTTCACAACACTACCCCCTCCCTAGTTCTTTGTCGTCCCGACAAAACTGCACAATATATACAAACATAAACCTTAATCCTACTGAAATCTCTAACTATACACAAAATCCTTCAGTTTATCAGTTCTTCTTCTGTGCCGCTTCTAACGACATCCTTGCTCCTCCACACAGTCCACTCCTCCAGGAAGGGCTTGGTCCTCTTCTTGATTCACTTCTTCTCTTGGGGAACTGTCATCATCCTCTTGAACTTCAGCTCCTTGGTCCTTCTCTACATCCCCGGCTGCGGGTGAGCACGATTCCTCGGAGATGTCCCAGCTGAACTGTCCTGGCTCATGGTACTGCCAAAGACGGTTCACGTGTACCACCTTTGGGCGAGACTTCCTGCCTCCCCAGATCCGATACGTTACGTCTGATAGGCAGTTGAACACAGTGTAAGGCCCATCCCATGGGCTCTGCAGCTTCGCTGACTGTCCCTTCTTAAGCTGAGGATTGTATAACCAGACTTGGTCACCATCCTTGAAGCTCACTTCACTTGCCTTGGCATCGTACTTGCACTTCATCACTTCTCCTAAAAACTTGATGGCTCCTCGCACTTGATGATGTACCTCAGCCAGTCTTTCCTGAAGGTGCTTCGCATAGCTGGAGGTGTCCGTAGGCAGCTCTTCACCAGGTGGTCTTCCCATTAACAAGTCAACGGGTAAGTGTAACTCGTGGCCCAACATCAGTTTTGCAGGAGTGTAGCCAGTAGACTCATGGGATGCAGACCGATATGCCATCAGCAGTGCAAGTAACTTCTGGTCCCATTCTGTTTGTCCATTTTTTTTTTTTTTTTTTTTGTGTCCGACTCTGGGCAAAGGCTCAAGGCCTATTTCTTGGGGGCAGTTGCCTATCCCAAGGCCCAGTAGTCCTCCTACACCTCCACATGTCACCACTTCGGCGCTAACACCCACCGTCCATATTGAATACATGCAAGGGCAGTCTCATACAGGACTGGTGTACTGGTATTAGCAGGGGTACTTTTACGACATGTCGGCGGGTCATCTGGTAGAAAGTCTGCCTTTATTTTTAGGAAATTCAAATCCTTAAACTGTTCCCTGCCCCAGCCGGGATTCGATCCTGGGTCCATTAGAACTGCAAGCCGCCTCTCTACCGATTCAGCCACCGCCTCCCCCAATTTATGTAGTACTTGGATAGTTCTTGTCCTAGGGTCCAGTTGAATTTCTCCACCATTCCATCTGACTGTGGCCTTAGTGAGGTCGTCCTGGTCTTCTTGATCACCAATAACTTGCAGCACTCATGGAACACAGCAGACTTGAAGTTTCTACCCTGGTCTGACTGTAGCTCTTGTGGCATCCCAAAACAACAGAAAACTGATCAATCAACACTTGAGCAACAGTCGCAGCCTCTTGATCGGGGATGGCATAGGCTTCTGGCCACTTTGTGAAGTAGTCCATGGCAACACATATATACCGGTTTCCTCTCTCGGTGAGTGGCAAAGGTCCAGCAATGTCCACCGCGACTCTTTCCATCGGTGCACCCACTTGGCACAGCTGGAGAGGGGAGCAACCACGTTTCTTGGGTCCTTTCTTGGCACAGCACTCATCACAGGCCCAACACCACTCTTCAACATCCTGTCACATGCCAATCCAGTAGAACCTCTGTCGCAGCCAGCTTAAAGTTTTCTTCACTCCCAGGTGCCCACTTGTGATCTGGTTATGGGACTCATTCGAGATCTCGGACTTCATCTTCTTCGGAAGCACGAGTTGCCATTACCTGTTGAGGCCATCGGCTGTCTCCCACCCTCAGCTGTACTTCCCTCTGTTGCTCCCGTAATGCCTCTTTAAGTCGTTCATACTGTTCTTTCTGTTCTTCGTTCTGTGCCTGCTGTTGTTCTTTGATTTCTTTCTCCTGTGCCTGTAATTGTTCTTCGAGCTTTTTCTGTCCTTCCTTCTGTGCCTGCAATTGGTCTTTAATTTCTTTCTTCTGTGCCTGTAATTGTTCATCGAGTTTTTTCTGTCCTTCGTTCTGTGCTTGTAGTTGTTCTTTGATTTCGTTTCTGAGCTCTTTATTTTGTGCCTGTACAGTATATGTGCTTGTAGTGCTTGTAATAGTTTCATACTTCCATCCAGCGATGCCCCTTCCTGCCTAGCTTGGCCTCTTGTCTGGACACCTTTTTGCTCCATGTCGAAGGTTAGACTCACTGCAGCCATGAAATTACAATCCCACACTCCCGACACCAGTTTACGTCCCAGTCCCCACAATGTCACAGGCTCCAACAGTAGTAGTACAGTACAGGAAGGACGATGCCCAGTGAGTTTTCTTCTTATGGTCATCCTTTAGGTGTGCAAAACACAAGATCAGCTGAGGCGAAAATAAACACTGGCTCCTTAAAGTTCACTGTCTTTATTTTCCAAATAATTCCACTTAATTCCTTCCAACTTCACTGTTCTCACAAGCACTGGAGCTATGTACACTTTACTAGTTACTAATTCGGAGACAACCAAAACATAGGCCTACCACAGTTTTCTTACATTACATAACACTCTAAATCATTTACCATACGAACTTTATTTACATAATTTAACAAGCAATTACCAAAATAAAACATTATAAAGAAAAAGAGAATAAAAATAAATGACTGTTTAACTTACGAAATAACTACGCTCACAAACAACAGGTAAACTGGCAACTCTGATGACCCGTACAGTAACTTAAGGGAACTACTGTACACGAAACTCCGAGAAACTTCTCGAGCACCTAACTGGCAAATCCCCCTTCATAACTATATATATATATATATATATATATATATATATATATATATATATATATATTTATTACTGTGGGGGGGGGGCGATGAATCGCTGACTTACTATTTACTGTATCCAGTAACCATATCGCTTCTCAGCTCACACCATCCAAGCACATTTTTCTATGAACCTGCGTATTATTTTTTCTTTTTCTTTTTTGTCTGTTGCCTGATCACCTTCCTGTTCTTTTCTCTCTAATCTTGTTGCGAGATAAAACTAAAGATACCCCTCTTTCAATATGAACGTCCCTCAACTCCTCCCCCTCCCCCCCGCCATCTCCCGACAAGGGGTATAATGGAATATCGAAGGGCTGATTCAGCCTGTATTCACCTGGGTTAACGTCCAAATGAACCTGTGGCAACAATAACAATAACAGTTCGGAAATAAATTTTAAAAAGTCAGATGATGGTTGGAAAATGTGGATGGGGGAGGGAGTGGGGAGGCATGGTTACCAGTAAGTGCATCATGGCTAAGGGGAATGCTATCCGAAAAGGGTTGAGAAATGCTGTTCTATTTGTTTATTTTTACACACATATATGCCACCCAAATGCTTTGTTAGCCATCAGTCCATATACTGTAAGTTTTTTTGTACACTAAAATCACCAAACTGTCCCTTCAGCCATCAATGCATCCATCTATTTATCCTTCCATCTTTCTGTCCACATATTTTATCAATACGTCTTTCACTGCATCCATTGATCCATCTAACTACCGTTTACTAAGTTTAGGGAGAATTTAACGCGGTGGACGTCCTCGTAATATGTCATTTTATCATTTCAGGTAAGATGCTAACGATAATAACTGTTCTTCCTGAAATGTGTCCTAATATTATCAACTATCATACTTGATACGATACACATCAAAAATTCTGGCACTCTTAAAGGACACTCTTGCAGTGAAACTACTTACTACCGTAGTAGTTGAGTTGAAATACATATCAATCTTCCTACTCTTAAATTTTACCAGTTTTGTGTGAGGCAGGAATAAGGAACAAGAGATAAAACTTATACTGCGATATACAAATTACCTCCCAGTACAAATTCTCTCTCTCTCTCTCTCTCTCTCTCTCTTTGTCGATCATCGGCACCTGTTCATTTCTACCGTACTTCTGTCCATTAACTGTTCTGTGCCACCCAACTATTTCCACACCAATCAACCAATCCATATATGTTTATCCACTACACTCCAAGCTGCACAGCTATCCATTTGGTTATCCAACCACCCACCCTTGATATACATTATGCTAGACTATCACTTTATCCATACATTTCACTTTATCTATCCGTCCGTACTGACGTGCACCCTTCTGTTCCCTGCTCCGACTCCGTATCAACCAATTCTATTTCTTCTTTGAATTCCACCTTCCACTCTTCCTATTCTCATCTCTTCATCCATACTTCTATCAGGTCATCTGTTTACAGTGCTACTATCCATCTGTTCCCTCCACTTTCTTGCATGCGCCATCTGCTAATCCATTTTATTCACCTTTCCTCCTTGCTCTCAAGAATCTCAGCTTCCACCTATCTGTTCTCCTATGCAAGCTGCTGATTCCATTCACCTCGTATATTATCCTTTCCACATGATCATCCGGAAATCATGAGCAAAAGAAGAAAAGTATGAAAATAACAGGATGAATAAAAGATAGATAAAAGCATTACGGTTAATACTTTCTGCCACCAGTCAACATTATTTAACCTAACTCAGACCTTTGGTGGTGAAGAGGTTACAAAGGGCTATACCAGACTCCCCCAGTTTGAAAAGTATCTCAAAAACTTAATATAACCTTTAGTTAGCAGCAATATCTGATAACTAAATACATCATCGGAGTAAAGCAGTAAACATCTTCAGTGAGATATTGTACCTCTCCTTTGCTAAATAAAATCAAACAATGAAACAAAAACGAATTCAAGTAATAGAAGCTGATTCAATAGCCACCTCTTATACTTGTTTATTGTTTTAAAATACACTGTTATCAGATTTTTTACCCTATTTCGTTAGTTTCGATTGATTTTTTAAAAATGAAAGGTCTCTCCCAATTTGATTTAATTCTTATTCATAGCACGATGTGTCGGCAAAAAAAAAAAAAAAAAAAAAAAAAAACGCGACTTAGGAAAGTCTCCTTCGTAATGCACGCACACACACACACACACACACACACACACACACACACACACACACACACACACACACACACAAGATCAGTAAGAAATGCCTTAGTACAGCAGACGGTATGTGTAGACTTTGTGACTCATTCTCAGCCAAATAAATTCATCTGGCGTTGGCTGGAAGAGAATAGTAAATTTATCCCTACCGTAAGAGCATAAAATAATGGTAACGCAGTTATTTTCATGTAACAACGACTCAACTAATCAAATTGTCTGGTGTTACGTAGAATATATAACCAGAAATGATAACGATAAGGTATTTATGAATCTTCTGAAGCAATATAAAATTGGATGTTTATCCACGTCGCATTCACTATTTAGGCTAACTTAACATGTAGATTCTGAAATTGCCATAAACTACTGCAATTCGATTTTGTGACGTGAGTGCATCATTGTAATAATGCATATTATCGAATATTGTTTGCTTAAAGGTTGTACATTCTCCTCTCTCTCTCTCTCTCTCTCTCTCTCTCTCTCATCGGAATCTGTTCATTTCTACTTCTATCCATCTACTTTTATATGCCACCCACCTTCTTTGCCACCCATCCACCAGTCCATATATCCTTATCTGTCCACCCCACCCACAAAACTGCACAGCCATCCATTTGCTCATCCATCCATCCATTTATCCATATACTCTCATCACTTTATCCATCCATGTCACTTCATTTTTCCGTCCGTATTTCTAGTCATCCTTCCATTGCTTACTCCGACCTTTTTCATCTACTTCTAATTATCATCCACTCAATGTAGTGCTGCCTACTACGTCCTTCACCGCTATCATTTTTTTTCAGTGACTGCCCTCCTCTCTTCCTATTTCTCCCAACTTTCCAGTTACTATTTATTATTCTGCTTTTTTTTTTCCAGGTGGCTTTACATTCAGTGACAAGCCAAATGGTTTCCTGTAAGCTAGATAACCATTCACAACGCTGGGTGGTAACCATATAACCAACCCATACGTGTTCCCTGTGTCAACAAATGGGCTGGCGGAGGGTCTACACCCCTTCCCGCAAACCAAGTAACTCAAAGTCAAACGGTCACCCCTTCCGGGATTATGGCGCCTGGGTATTGATACATAGAATTTCGTCTTTCACTCTTCCTCATCTAGTCAGTCATCCCTCTATCCATTCATCCATTTACAATGCAAGCATCCATTTATTCCATTTATTAGAGGAGTAGACTGTAGCACCAGTCGAGCAGGGCAGTACTCCCGAGGTGGATGGAAAGCTGATGACAGGGAGTGCTGGAGCTCCCGTTTCATCAGCCCTCAGGACTAGTTCCTGACCATCCACCTTTGCTGAACTTTTTCAGTGTCTCAGTTACACAGAGAGTAGGCCAGCATGCTCTCCAGTACAAATTTCTCTAACTATCTTCACCAAACTACATGCACAGTACACACTACACTTCCTATTCAAAATTTACCCAAAATGGCGTCGTTTTACCAAGCCTCGGAGTCCCCAGGGGGGGGGACCATAAATGCCCCCACCATCTGCCCCTCTCCCGGTGACGACTCAAGATGCCTGGAACCACTGTCTGACTTTCTTCTTCTTCATTTCTGCAACATTCGCGGCCTTTCCTCTAACTTTCGCTCTGTTGAGCACCACCTCTCCTCCTCTAAACCTCACCTTCTTTTTCTAACGGAGACTCAGCTGTCTGAGGCAACTGACAGCAAACCCTTTTCTGTATCCTCCTACTTTCTCTATACTCATTTCATAGCCAAAGGTGGCTGTTGTGTATATATACGCAACGACTTATCTTGCTCTCGTGTTCCTGAACTTGATTCTTCTGAATTCTCCGCACTCTGGCTTCGGCTTTCCTGTCATTCTCTGACTAAATTTATCTGTGCTGTTTACTTATCCCCTAATTCTACTGACTATCAAAAATTCTTCGACTATCTTACTTCTACGATGGAACACATTCTATCCATTTCTCCTTTCTCTGAAATCTCCATTCTTGGAGATTTCAATGTTCACCACCACCTTTGGCTCTCCTCTCCTTTCACTGATCCACCTGGTGAACAAGCCTACATCTTTTCTATCCTTAATGACCTAGAGCAGCTTGTACAGCACCCTACCCGTATCCCTGACCGCCTTTGAGAGAGCTCCAACATACTTGACCTCTTCCTCACAACTAATCCTTCTGCTTACTCTGTTAATCTTTTCTCTCCGTTGGGCTCCTCCGATCACAACCTTATTACCTTAACCTGTCCTATCACTCCGGTACGGCCTGTGGACCCTCCAGGAAACGTCAGTCTGTGGCATTTGGAGCCGCAGACTGGGAGGCCCTCAGGCAGTACTTCTTTGATTTTCCCTGGAATGATTATTGCTTCCATGGCCGTGAGCCATCTGAGTGTGCCTTGCGCATTACGGAGGTTATTCTCTCGGGCATGGAAGCATACATTCCTTTCTCATATCCTTTGACTAATGCAAGAAAGCCTTGGTTTAATCACGCTTGTTCTAATGCTGTCCGCAACAAGGAGAGGGCCTACAAAAGGTACCGGAGCCAACCCACCCCTGAATCACATCATCTTTACGTTTCTGCCCGGAATCGTGCTAAGTCTGTTCTTCGTTCTACTAAAAATAATTTCATCCATACTAAATGCTCTCAACTCTCCAACTCGAATTCTTCCCGCTCCTTCTGGCATCTTGCCAAAAATCTTTCTAACAACTTTACCTCATCATCCTTCCCTCCTCTTTTCTACTCTGATGGTTCTGTAGCTATTTCTTCTACTGATAAAGCAGATCTCTTCGCACAGACTTTCTCCTCCAATTCTACCTTAGACGATTCCGGTGCTGTTCCTCCATCACTTCCCCCCTCTGACTTCCTCATGGCTGACATTAAAATTTCTTCAGTTGATGTATTTTCTGCCATCACTGGCCTCAGTACTAACAAGGCATATGGGCCTGATGGGGTCCCTCCTGTTGTTCTCAAGAACTGTGGTTCTGTGCTTACACCCTGCCTAGGCAAACTCTTTCGTCTTTGTCTGTCAACTTGTACCTTTCCTTCTTGCTGGAAGTTTGCTCTCATTCAGCCAGTCCCAAAGAAGGGTGACCACTCCCAACCCACCAACTATCGTCCAATTGCTTTAACGTCCTGTATTTCAAAAGTTTTCGAGTCAATTCTTAATAGAAAAATTTTAAGGCATCTTTCCTATCACAACCTTCTTTCCGATCGTCAGTATGGGTTCCGTCAGGGACGCTCCACTGGCGATCTTCTCACCTACCTTTCAGACTCCTGGTCATCCTCCTTTCGGGACTTTGGCGAAAGCTTTGCCATTGCACTTGACATCTCAAAGGCTTTCGATCGAGTCTGGCATAAATCTTTAATTTCCAAACTGCCCTCCTACGGTTTCTATCCTTCTATCTGTGCCATCATCGCTAGCTTCCTTTCTGGTCGTTCTGTAGCCGCTGTTATAGACGGCCATCGTTCTTCTCCTAGATCTATCAACAGTGGTGTTCCTCAGGGCTCTGTCCTATCACCAACTCTCTTCCTTTTATTCATCAATGATCTTCTAAGCTGTACATCTAACCCTATCCACTCATACGCTGATGACTCCACCCTTCACCTTTCCATTCGGTTCCCGCAACGCCCATCTCAACAGTTACTTCAACAAACAAGGGATGAGGCTATGGCACACCTAATGTCTGACTTGGCTCGTATCTCTGACTGGGGTAAAAATAATATGGTTGTCTTTAATGCATCTAAGACTCAGTTCTTACACCTTTCAACCCGACAAAATCTTCTACAGGTATACCCACTAATGTTTAATAATATTCAGCTTAATCCTACATCATCCTTGAACATGCTTGGGGTTTCATTTACTCGGGACTTATCTTGGAAAGATCATATTACATCTCTTGTAAAATCTGCTTCCAAGAGATTGGGTGTGCTAAGCCGACTCCGCTCTTTCTTTACCCCTGCGCAATTGTTGACTCTATACAGGGGTTTTATCCGCCCCTGTGTGGAGTACAACTCTCATGTGTGGGGAGGCTCCCCTCATACAGCTCTTCTCAATAGGGTGGAGTCAAAGGCTTTTCGTCTCATTAACTCTCCTCCTCTTACTGACTCCCTTCAACCTCTGTCTCTTCGCCGCACTGTTGCATCTTTATCTCTTTTCTATCGCTACCTTAATGGTCACTGCTCCTCTGAACTGTCTGCTTGCATTCCTCCACCTCTACGACGGGCGCGTAGCACCCGTCTGGCAGCAGACTCTCATCCTTTTTCTGTCCAACTCTCTAATGCAAGAATTAACCGTTACTCCCAGTCTTTCATTTATGCAACAGGTCAACTCTGGAACTGTCTCCCTCTGTCTGTATTTCCTGCTGCCTATGATCTCCAGTCTTTCAAACGCAGTGTGTCCAGGCATCTCAAAATGATCGGATCTTGAATTTGGCTCTATATTGTATTTTGTTTTTCTCTTGGAGGGAACTGTTACTGCGGGTTCATGGCCTTTGGTTCCTTCTTCCTCGAATAAAAAAAAAAAAAAAAACTCACCCTCTTGCTTGATTGATTTGCAAATTCATTTTATCTACCTTTTTCCCTTGTTCTCACGAATTGTCTTCCATCTGTCCATTCACATATGCTAGTGAACTATTTCACCTACCCTATTTTTCATCTCTTAAACATGAGCATGTGGAAGATATGAGCATAAGGTGGAATTTAAGAAGAAAATAAGACGTTTAAAAGACAGATAAAAAGCATTAAAAGTCGGTAAGTGCTTCGGTCTGATTATGTATTTTGCATATCCGATTCCTGCTGCCACCAGTCAACTTCATTTGACTTTAGGCAGACCTTTAGTGGTGAAGGAGTTACTCTGTGTTATACTAAACTCCTCAGGTTCAATGTCTCTCCAAAACTGAATATAACCTTCTGGTAGTAGCAATGAATACTAACTGAATACTAAATACGTCATCGGAGTGAGCAGTTAACTCCTTCAGTCCGATACCCCTTCTCTAGATAATAAAACCGTCTTGTGATGGTAACAAGGAAGCCAAAAAAAAAAAAAAAAAAAAAATCAAGCAAAAGAGCATGGTTCAGCAGCCACTTGTTACAATTATGTTTCCTTTTAGTGCGCTAATCTTATCAGCTACTTAACTCCGCTTCACATCGCTGATTTTTTTTTTTTTTTTTTTTTCAGTATGAAGAATATCTCAAAACCCAAGTGAATTCTTTCACTTGTAATACAATAAATCGGTAAAAAAAAAAAAATCTGCAAATCAGTAAGGCCTATTAATATAGGCATAAAAAGAAACAAAACACACTCCATAAGAAACGACATAATACAACAGACAGTATGTGAAGACTTATTCTGGTCACTCAGGTATATAAAATCATCTGGCTTTCGCTGGAGCAGTGTTGAGTTGTATGTGAATTAATGTTAACGGCAGTGCCATTTCCACGCACCTCACTGAAATAAATTGTCTGGTGCTAACTGGAATATCATACCAGAAAAGATAACCATGAGGCACGTAATTCACCTGATGAAAATACACAGGAATTTAGACTAGTCAAGTAGCGCGACTTATGACTATCTTCTGAAAGGGAATCGTTGAACTCCCCCCAAATATTTTAGGCTGGTGGTTATATATATATATATATATATATATATATATATATATATATATATATATATATATATATATACTGATTACGTAAGCGGTGCTAATTCTCTCAATTAGGATTTTTTTTAATTTCTACTTCTATCAGTCTGCTGTTATCTGCCACCCACCTTTTTCTCCACTAATCCACCAAACTTCACAGCCATCCATCTGTCCATACAATTGTTCATCCATACATCCATCTATTCATACACCATACAAGCCTATCACTTTATCCATGCATCTGTCCCTTTGTCTATCATCCGGAGCGGTTGAAACAGATTCAATGTTGGGAGTGCCAAACATCGAGACTATTTCAACCACTCCTGTATTTATTTATTTACTTTTTCTCTCATTCTGTCTTAATGTCACCTTCCTTCCTCATGTGTTCATCCATCCATCCACTCTGTCACAATGCTAGCTTCCATCTACTCCATCCACCCCGTTGCTTACTTTTTCTGCCAATCTATTTTATCGACTATTTCCTCTTGCATTCAATAATTTCATCTTTCATCCATCCATTCACCTATGCTAGCTGCCTATTTGATCTACCTTGTTCATTATCCTATCCACTTGATCATGCTGAAATTATGAGCAAAAAATGGGAATTTAGAATAAAGGATGCTAAAGAAAATTTAAAACATTACAAGTCATTAATTTATTCAGTCCGATTATGTAATTTGTATTTTCGACTCTCATCTTAAATGTCAGGACCAACTTGCCTAGCTCCGGGCTCCTATGCTACTCACGGGACAACGTAGGATTGGATGATGGATGGATGGATGGATTCTTGTCGCCACTAGTTGACAACTTAGGTGACATCTTTAATAGTGAAAGAGTTACTAAGGGTTGTACCTAACTCCTCTAGTTCGAGAAGTCTCTTAACCTTTTGGAAGCGGCAATAAGTGAATGTAAATTATGTCATCGAAGTGAAGCAGTTAACCACTTCAGTCAGGTACCCTTCCTTTGCTTAATAAAATACTCATGTGATAAAAACAATTAAGAAAAAAAAATGAAAGAGGCTGCAGCAGCCATTTCGTACACTTGTTTATCTTTAATGCCTTATTCTTATCAACTACCGTATTTCCTCTTCTTAAGCATCCGCTACTACTTTTTTTTTTTTTTTATGAAAGGTTTCTCCTAACACGATTTCATTTTTACACTTCTGATACGGTAAGTCAACTAAAAGAAACAAAAACCCGTGCATCAGTATGGATGTATTTCTATTCCCTTCTCCAACTCCATTTCAGCCACTATTCTTCTTTGATTCTCACCATCCACTTTTCCTTTCCCACCCCTGTTCATCCATCCCTCATTTCATTTACAATGTTGACATCCATCTTTTCCATCTACCTTCTTGCTTGCTACATCTGCCAATACATTTTACCTACCTATTCCCCCTGCTCAAATTAACACAATCTTCCGTCCATCCACTCACATATGCAAGCTGACGATTCCATTCATCCTGATTATCATCCTTTTCATCTATTCATGGCAAAATAATGAGCAAATAATGGAAATTAAGAAGAAAAGGGTGGATAGACAAGGATTGTGGAAAGTATTAAGAATATATGGAGTAGATGGAAAGTTACTGAATGCTGTGAAGAGTATGTACGATGGTGCGAAGGCTGCAGTGCGTGTGGATGGTGAACTAAGTGAATTTTTCTCTCTGAAAGTTGGGTTGAAACAGGGATGTGTCATGTCGCCATGGTTGTTCAATCTGTACATGGATGGGGTATTAAAAGAGGTACAAGGTAGGGTAGTGGATGTTGGAGTGGTCCTGGTGAGAGACGATAGTGTTTGGAAGCTCCCTGTACTGTTGTTTGCAGATGATACTGTGTTGTTGAGTGAAGACGAAGGGGAGCTGCAAGGCTTGGTGGTTGAGTTTGGGAGAGTGTGTAAGAAACGGAATCTAAAGGTGAATATAGGGATGAGTAAAGTGATGGTCTTTGAGAGAGGTGAAGTCAGTGAATGTACAGCGAGGTTGGATGGTGAGGAATTGGAAAATGTGAGTACGTTTAAGTACTTGGGTAGTGTGATGAGTAAGGATGGAGGTTTGGAGGGTGAAGTGCTTGAAAGGGTACAGCAGGGAAGAAAGGTTGCTGGTTCTTTGAAAGCAGTGATAAGAAACAGGGAAGTGAGCATGGACGTGAAAAAGTTACTACATGACAGGATTGTGATACCAACTCTAACTTATGGAAGTGAAGCTTGGACGTTGTTGGAAGGACACAAGTCAAGAGTGAGAGCAGTGGAAATGAGTTATTTAAGAGGAGCCTGTGGAGTCACATGGAGAGACAGGCTGACGAATGAGGATATAAGGGAGCGTTGTGATGTGGATGTGATAGGAAGCGTTATGAGGAACACACTGAGGTGGTTTGGCCATGTGGAGAGGATGGAGGGTGAAAGACTGACGAAGAAAGTGTATGTGAGTGAGGTGGAGGGGGGAAGGGGGAGGGGGAGGCCGAGGATGAAATGGAGGGATGGGGTGGAGAGGTATTTGAGAGAGGGGGTGTGAGTTGGGAGCAGGGCAGTGAAAAGGCGGGGGACAGGGCGACTTGGAGGCGATTTGTTTGTGGCCACCCCAAACGGGATTGAGGCGTCTGGCAATAGATAGATAGATAGATAGAAGAAGAAAACAATGATGCTAATAAGTCAGATAAATAAACAATGAAAGTCATTAATGTAATTGCCCGATGATATATTCTGAATATTAGATTCTTGCTGCCACCAGTCGACTTTTGACACTTATTAGTGAAATGTGTTACTGATGGCGATATCTGACTCCTATAATTGGAATAGTCCCTCCAAAACTGAATGTAATCTTCTGGTAGCAACAGTAACTGAATACCCGGTACTACATACGCCAGACCTATTCAAGTACTTCAGGAGTAGCGTCGGATTATGAAACTCAGGTGGGCCATACATTTATTGAAGCTCCATTCTTTCCTCTATCTAACCACTTACACGTAGAATTAAACGAATAATTCACATATAATTTTCCTTTTACATTTTCCATAAGAAGTTGTATGCGGCATTCATGGACTTGGAGAAAGAGTATGACAGGGTGGATAGACAAGGATTGTGGAAAGTATTAAGAATATATGGATTAGATTGGAAGTTGTTGAATGCCGTGAAGAGTATGTATGAGGGTGCTAGGGGTGCAATGCGTGTGGATAGTGAACTGAGTGAATTTTTCTATTTGAAGGTTGGATTGAAACAGGGATGTGCCATGTCTCCATGGTTGTTCAATCTGTATATGGATGGGGTTATAAAAGAGTTACAAGGTAGGGTAGTGGATGTTGAAGCGGCCCTAATGAGAGAGGGCAGTGTTTGCAAACTCCCTGTACTGTTGTTTGCAGATGATACTGTTGTTAAGTGAAGACGAAGGGGAGCGTCAAGGATTGGTGGATTAGTTTGGGAGTGTGTTTAAGAAATGGAATCTGAAGGTGAATGTAGGGAAGAGTAAAATTACGGTCTTCGAGAGCAGTGAAGTCAGTGAATGTAGAGTGAGGTTGGATGAGGAGGAAATGGAGAATGTGAGTGCGTTTAAGTACTTGGATAGTGTGATGAGTAAGAATGGAAGTTTAGAGGGAGAAGTGCTTGAAAGGGTACAACAGGGAAGAAAGGTTGCTGGTTCCTTGAAAGCAGTGATAAGAAACAGGGAAGTGAGCAAGGAAGTGAAAAAAGTTACTACATGACAGTGTTGTGATACCAACACTAACGTATGGAAGTGAAGCTTGAACCTTGTTGGACGGACAGAAGTCAAGAGTGAGAGCAGTGGAAATGAGTTATTTGGGAGGAGCATATGGAGTCACATGGAGAGACAGACTGACAAATGAGGAAGTGAAGGAGCGTTGTGGTAATTCACCGGGTCGGTCAGGATCACTTGATGGTCGTGATCGTCAGCTTTCACCCTCCCGGAAGGGAGCTGAGAGCTCATATAATCCGATCTAAGGGCAAGGCTGTGACCTTCACACACGCACACACCCGTCCCCTTGCTCAAGGGGGACAGTAACCACCCACTTCGTCAGTGAAACTTTTCACAACCTGACCGAGGCGCGAACTCCCGTCCACCAGTTGGCAAGCGGGAACGTTACCACTGCACCAGCGAGCGGTGTGGATGTGGATGTGATAGGAAGCGTTAGGAGAAACACACTGACGTGGTTTGGCCATATGGAGAGTGGGAGATCGAAGAGAGTGTATGTGAGAGAGGTGGAGGGGGAGATAGGGAGGAGGAGGCGAAGGATGAGATGGAGCATAGAGGTAGGAGTAGGTAGAGGCGGCATAAGGGATTAACCACAGGTAGGTCAGAGTGAGGCCGACAGACCTGACTCGACCAACATGGCGGCGACCCCTTTGACAGCTGTCTGACTTGGTTCCACTGACCAGGCGCAAGTGTTTTCTTAGTTGCAAACAGAAAAAATGAGGAAGAAAGTAGGTTATGAATGGAAGGAGAAAAGAAAGTAGTTAATGAATGAAAAAAAAGGAAGCATTTAAGAACATATGGTAAAATGAAGGATGGAAGACAGATAGATGATTTTAGTTCCTAAAAAGAGACAGGCCAGAGAAAGGGATGGGGGATGGAGTTATCCCCGTACCCTGAAGATTGGGTCTATGAATGTGCGTGGATGTAGTACGATTGAGGCTAAAAGGGAGGAGATTGGGAGAATGTTTGTGAGAAGAAAGTTGGATGTGTTAGCTTTGAGTGAAACGAAGATGAAAGGGAAGGGGGAATCTATGTTTGGAAGTGTGAATGGAAGATTGTCAGGTGTTCATAGAGGAAGGGCAAGAGAAGGTGTGGCCTTGTTAGTGAGTCCGGAAGTACAGCAGTGTGTGATTGAATGGAAGGAGGTGTCATCGAGACTGATGTGGGTGAAAGCGAAATTTGAACGTGAGTTGTGGGTGTTTGTGAGTGCATATGGGCCTGGTAGTGAAAGGGATGAACAAGAGAGGGAGTCTTTCTGGAATGATGTTGATGAGTGTCTGCAGAGTTTTGGAGCGAATGTGAATGTGGTAATGATGGGAGATCTGAATGCTAGAGTGGGAAATGTAGCAGTTGAAGGCGTAGTTGGTATGCATGGTGTGCCTGGAAGAAATGAAAATGGGGAACGAATGATAGCGATGTGTGTTGAGCGAGAGATGGTGATTGGGAATACGCTGTTTGAGAAGAAAGATATTTATAAGTATACATGGGTGAGACAGGAGGGTGGAAGGGTTGTTGATAGAGCTTTGATGGACTATGTGGTTGTGTCTAGGAATGTAATAGGAAGATTGTTGGATGTGAGAGTTCTAAGAGGGGAGGGTGGAGGTATGTCTGACCACTACCTGGTGGAGGGAAAGTTAAGAGTAGGTAAGAGATGGGTGAGAGCTAGGAGGGTTAGGTGTGGCAGGGAGGTTTTGAAAGTGAGTCAGTTGGATAAAAGAGAGAAAAAGATAGAGTATCAGGAGAAATTGAAAGATGAGTGGAGCGCAGTGAAAGATCAGGAAAATGGCAGCATGGAGGAGGAATGGCAGTTGTTTAAGAGTGCTGTGGTGGGGCATGCAGAAGAGGTGTGTGGTGTGAGACGTGTGGGTGGTGGTGTAAGAAAAGGAAGTGAATGGTGGTGCGAGGAAGTAAGTATGGCTGTGGCCGAGAAGAGACGATGCATATGAAGTGTGGCTGCAGAGGAAGGATGAGATGTCATATGAAAGGTATAAGGAAAAGAGGAATAGAGCGAGAAGGGCTGTGCGTGATGCTAAAGTGACAGCAGATGAGAGGTGGGGTAGGCGGCTGACAGAGAATTTTCAACAGAATAAGAAAATGTTTTGGAAGGAGGTGAAAAGGGTGCGAAAGGGAGAGTCTGGGAAGGAAGAACGAGTAAAAGCAGAGGATGGAAGGATGTTAATTGAGATGGATGCAGTAAGGAAGAGATGGGCAGAGTATTTTGAAAGATTATTAAATGTAGAGGAGGAAAGGGTGGCTGAGATTGTGGCGGATGGAAGGGTGCAAGGAATAAATGTGTTGGGAGAGTTGAATGATTCTTTGATCACGAAGGAGGAAGTGGAGAAGGCAGTAAAGGAGATGAAAACAGGGAAAGCTGCAGGTATGGATGGGTGTGCTGTGGAATGCCTGAAGGGTGGTGGAGTGACTATTGTTGACTGGTTAGTAAGATTGTTGAATGTGTGCTTTGAGAAAGGTATGGTGCCAATTGACTGGGCAAGTGCTTGTGTGGTCCCGTTGTATAAAGGCAAGGGTGATAAGTATGAATGTACTAGCTTTAGGGGTATAAGTCTGTTGAGTGTTGTAGGTAAGGTGTATGGTAGAGTGTTAATTATGAGAGTTAGAGAGGGTACAGTGGGAGTGATTAGTGATGAGCAGTGTGGCTTTAGGAGAGGGAGGGGATGATTTGATCAGGTGTTTGCTGTGAGACAAGTGTGTGAAAAGTATTTAGCGAAAGGCAAGGATGTGTTTTGGGCATTTATGGATTTAGAGAAAGCGTATGATAGAATTGATAGGGAGGCTTTGTGGACTGTTTTAAGATTGTATGGACTTGATGGTAGGTTACTAAAAGGGGTGAAAAGTTTTTATGTAAATAGTAGAGCATGTGTAAGAGTGGGAAATGCTGTGAGTGATTGGTTTCCCGTGAGAGTGGGGCTGCGACAGGGATGTGTGATGTCACCTTGGTTGTTTAATATTTACATGGATGGTGTTGTAAGGGAGGTGAATGCAAGAGTTTTAGGTGGTCTGAGTCTGGTAAATGTTGATGGTGGAGATTGGAATCTGAAGCAGCTGCTGTTTGCAGATGATACTGCACTGGTGACTGATTCAGAGGAGAGATTGAGACAGTTCGTAGAGGAGTTTGGAAGGGTGTGTGAAAGGAGGAATTTGAAAGTAAATGAGAATAAGAGTAAAGTGATGAAGTGTACGAGGTTGATAGATGGTAGGGGGATGAATATAGTTTTGAATGGTGAGTTGCTTGAGGAGGTAGATTGTTTTAAATATCTAGGGTCACATGTTGCTGTGGATGGAAGAATAGATGCAGAAGTGAAGTTTAGAATAAATGAAGTAGGAAAGGTGCTGGGAGGAATGAAAAAAGTGTTTAAATGTCGTTCGCTTAGAATGGATGTAAAGAGAAGGCTGTATGAGGGTGTTGTGGTACCGACTGCATTATATGGGGCTGAAACATGGAATATGGGTGTAGCAGAGAGGAAAAGTTTGAATGTAATGGAGATGAGGTGTCTGAGGAGTATGTGTGGAGTGACGCGTATGGATCGGGTGCGAAATGATGAAGTGCGAAGGAGAACTGGAGTTGTTCAGGAGATGGCTGGTAGAGTTGAGCAGAGGGTGTTGCGATGGTTTGGGCATATGGAGAGAATGGATAATGAGCGATTGGTGAAAAAGATAACTAGATCTGATGTGAGAGGTGTAAGGCTGAGAGGAAGACCACGAATAGGATGGATGGATAGTGTGAAGAGAGCGCTGGATGCGAGAGGGATGTCTGTCGAGCAAGGAAGAGTGGCTGTGCGTGACAGAAATAAATGGAGAGAAATTGTGAATAAATAAGTGATGACGCAGCCCTGAGGGGATATTCTCCCGCATTTGGTCTGATCAGCTAGTCAGGTCAGGTGCGGGTAAGGGGATGGATATGTTATGATGTGGCAGGGGTAAACCAGCTCTGCTGTCGGGCCCTGCTGCGGATGTCACTGATTGCATTGCGCAGTTGACCCTTGTGCGGTGTGGTGCGGTGAGGATCTGTCCGTTCTCCCCTTTGGGGCCAAGATGTGAATGAATGTGTTTAAATGGATGAGTAAATGGAGAGTGTGTCGTCCTGTCTCGGCTACCTCCCTTTCCTTGGGGGAAGCAGCCTAGGTATATAGATAGATAGATAGACATTATGAAAAAGTTTATATCTATTATTCTATATAATATTCAGCTTGACTTTACCAACTCCAGTCATATACATAATGTACACTTACAAATTATAATTCACTCTCAAGATACTCACCGGTGAAATGTAATGGATGGGTCAGATTTCTTATCTCCTCTTTCATTACACCCAAATGCGGCACAGGTGGTGGGCATTTTTGGAGACAGGTTATTTGATGGTGAGTTACAACTTAGGACAGAACGTCTCACACCCACAGCTGAACTACAACTAAAACCAGAGGTAGAATGAAGTCTACTTTGTTTCTGGCATTCTCCCTGAAGAATACCAGGTGGACACACAGCTGGAGGTATTAAAGGCTTAATAATCTCATGGCCACACCCACGGAGGTAGGATTAGGACTGTTACCTCTATGGGCACAGCCATAGAGGTAGGAGTGCACAGCAATCTTCTTCGTCAGGTAGGTGTTGCCGTGACCTCTTGACTTGACCAATATGGCCGTTTGACAGTTCTCTGGCTTCACCGGAGCCTTCTCACGCCGACTCTACCCTAATCCTACCTCTATGAGATGGAGGGATGGAATTGAAAGGTATATGAGAGAGGGGTGTGTGAGCTGGGAGCAGGGCAGGGAAATGGCGGGGGACGGCAACATGGAAGAGATTTATTTGTGGCCACCCCTTACGGGATTAAGGCGTCTGGCAATAGACAGACAGATATTTTCCAATAAGCACCTATATAACATGAAAGCATTAAGAAAGCGCGTACCTCCACCCACGTCACAGTCATTATAAAGGATCGGGATCTAGATCCGTGGATATAGGATCCGCACCCGGATCCGCCCCCAAATTTACACAGTTCTTTCTAGGTCCGTGACCAACCTTTCCACAAAATTTCATTGAAATACATTGAGAAATTTTGGAGATATTGTGCGAGATACTCCGGATGCAGATCTGGATCCTCCTCAAAATTTAATCACTTCTTCCTTGGTCCATGGCCCACTCCTCCACAAAATTTCATCAAAATCCGTTTATAACTTTATGGGTAATCCTTCTAAAAGATGTACAAACAAACAAAACGCCAGCAAATACATAACCTCCTTGGCGGGAGGTAAAAATAAAAACATAAGTTTTTCTGTTTTATGTTTATTTGTTTATTTACATTCTTCCGATCTGTCAAAGGGCCAATGAAAAATGACTCAAGGGCCAGATTTGGTCCAAGGGCCGCCAGTTGAAAATCCCCGACATACGTCATATCAGGAAGCGATGGCCTCTTCACCTGCTCCAGCCTTCGACCCGTTGAGAAGGTCTAATAATGCAGGTCTCCAGTCGCCACGGGCCCAGACCATCTCGGGTACAGTGAAGTGGTACAACGTGAAGGCAGGATATGGGTTCATCCAGCGCAAGGATACCGGTGCCAATGTATTTGTACATCACCTGGGGATCGTTGCCCCCACTTCACGAGGCTGGAAGCGCTCGTTGTGTGAGGGTGAGTCGGTTGTGTTCCATCTCCAATAGACACCGAAGGGTCCTGAGGCTACTGACGTCACTGGGCCTGGGGGCACAGCTGTGCAGGGCTCTGCTAATGCACGGCGGCGCCCTGCGGCCTGGGATCCTCGATGTACTGGGGAGATTGACACAATCGTCACCATGTGCATCACGACAGCGTGGGCATTCTGCGGCTGTGACAAGGCTGCGATGTTCGTTCTTCTCCCACAGATATCTGAAAAGAACGGGCTTCCAAGCATTGGCATCCCACAATGCTTCTCATGTGATTTGCATCCTGCCTCTCGTCAGGAGTGTCGTGCCCCTAAGCTGCAGCCACAGAAAAGGCTGCAGCTAAACGTTCCCCTCAACAGAGCGACTGCTGCCGCCGTCACTACCACATCCGCACCGCCCCTGGATACCACGGATCCTACACCCCCTGACGATTCCCACTGCTCGCCGTCAGTAACCGAGGAAAGGGTTCCTTCTCCCATCTTCCATCCACCGGGAAGGAGAGGACCATCTCCCCCCCTCCCCCAACTCCACCACCTGCTGACGGCGAGCCACGCAGGAAGAAGAATAAGAAGGGGAAGAAAGCCAGGCCACCTCCAACTGACGAGATGGAGACTGACCATCCCGTGTCTCCATCTCCTGCCTGCACCACCCCCGCCGAACGATGTCAGCGCATATTGGCGCACATTCCACCCCTTCCCGCCAAGACTCACGCCTACCTCGAGTCACTCTCACGTGACGACATCTTCGAGTACCAAGATCGTTATCTCGAGGCTAGCCTCCAAGACGTCTCTGACTCCCTCAACCGCCTGCATTTCGACTGCCTCAAGTTCGAAGATTGCCATGTTGACTGCTTGCGACGAGCCAAAGCCACGCCGACGACGTCGCCATTTTAGACTACGTCGCCTGTGCTATACTAAAGTTCGATATGCTGACTAGCACCAGCTAGTCCTTTTTTATTCCACCAGCAGTTTTTTTCTGGCGGGCCCATAGGCCCGCTTCCACTCTGACCTGTGTCAGTGGAAAAATCTATAACAACAACAACGTCATATCAGTGAAGCAGTTAACCCCCAATGTCTGATACCCATCCTTAGCTTAATAAAATAGTCTTGTGATAGCAACAATGAGGTTTAAAAAAAAAAGTAAAAGAGGCTGATTAACCGGGCACTTCTTACACATGTTTGTTTTTTAGAGCACTATTCTTATAGGACTTTCTTTCTTAAGTCCTTCGTTATGATATTATTTTTTAATGAAAGGTCTCACCTAACCGGATTTCATTTTTACATTTGTAATGCGATACAATCAGCTTTTCAAAAATCAGCGAATCAATAAGGCCTCCTTATTGAAGCACAGGAACTAAAAAGAAAGCACACACACACACACACACACACACAAGTATCCGTAAGGAACGCCAAAATACAGCAGACGGTATGAGTAGAATTATTTATGTGACACTCGGCTAAATCAAATGGTGTAGTTGGCTGGAATAGGAAAAGGAAAGTCGTCCCTGGTATAACAGAATAAACAGTAACCTCAAGTTATTTTCAAGAAATGATGACTCGTTCAAGTAATGAAATCGTCTGGTGTTAGGTACAATATTAAAAATGGTATCTATAAAGCAATTAGCGATCATCTGAACAAGCATGAAATTGAAAGGTTATCCCGATGGTGGGGTCATCTCTTTTGCTACACGAAATATGATTTTTTAAAATATCTACAAATTATTCCTCAAAAACAGTAAAGTGCTCACCAGTGTTGCCAACCAGCGACAACCAAAATTCCCCATAGCTCCAGGCTAAAATTGCCCAAATTTCCCGATTCAGTAATAATGTACTATAATCTCCAATTATTAAGGTAAAAGTTCAGTCTAACAGACAGAATATTGCAAAAATATTAAGAAGAAATGGTTATTCACAATTGATTAAAATACAGGTTTTTCTAATTGATTATCCTATTATTTTGAGGGAAATAAATGCAATGGGAATAGAAGTAATGCACTTATTGGGTTATGACGAACATTAAGCATAAAGTATCAACAGTACACTCTTGGGTAGTGTTACACTTCACTTATGAATGGTAGAAACAGTATCACCCATATTGCTTTTGGGTTAGCCTTGGAATATACAATACACGAAATAAATATACAGTAGATTATGCATCATCAAAGTATCCTTGAATTATGAATAAAAACATTACACAAACTAACATCACTCAAACTTCTCTTGAGTTAGTGTATGTCTAATTTCTTTTTCTGTACAGTTACTTCTGGGCAGGAAAAATTATAATGGGTACGGTTTGTGGAAGGCATCATGATCATTATTATTAGCTGATCTCTTCTATTGCTGCTGCTGTTGTTGTCACCCGTTTCCGTTCATTCCACCTTCCACACTTCCTTTTCCTCATCTATTCATCCATCCCTCCATCTGTTCATCATCTTACATTGTAACCATCCATTTATTCCATTCACCCTCTTGCTTGCACGATCTGCCACTCAATTTTATCCACCCTTTCTCATTGTTTTCATGAATCTCATCTTCCATCAAACCGTTGCCCTATGCAAGTTACCTATTTCATCTACCCAGTTTATTACCAATTCCATCTGGTCATGCGGAAATTATGAGCAAAAAATGGAAAGAAGCAAATCAGTTGCTTATACGACTCACCTCTCCCCCCCAAAAAAAAAAAAATAAATAAATAAATAAAATGTCAATGATGTCTTCAGCCCGACTATGGATTTCGTATTAGAATTTTGCCACCAGCAACCGACTTTTGACTTAGGTCAATCCTTCAATTGTCAAGAGGTTCCTGGAAGCTCTACCTAACTCATAGGGCCAGAATAGTTTAGTGGTAACGATTGCGCTTCATGACCGTAGGGTTGACAGTTCGAACCCGCACCAGGGTAGCCTACTTCTGCCGAGAGATGTAGCAGACTCTCCAAGGATATCTCCTTGTCCTGCAGAGCTATATGGTCCATTGGTCATAGCCCGGGAGATTTACTCCTTTTATTTCTAACAGATGCAGCAGTCTCTCCAAGGATCTCTCTTTGTCCTGCAGAGCTATATGGTCCATTGGTCCTAGCCCGGGGATTTAATCTTTCTATTCCTGGGAAGGAAGAACGAGTAAAAGCAGAGGATGGAAGGATGTTAATTGAGATGGATGCAGTAAGGAAGAGATGGGCAGAGTATTTTGAAAGATTGTTAAATGTAGAGGAGGAAAGGGTGGCTGAGATTGTGGCGGATGGAAGGGTGCAAGGAATAAATGTGTTGGGAGAGTTGAATGATTCTTTGATCACGAAGGAGGAAGTGGAGAAGGCAGTAAAGGAGATGAAAGCAGGGAAAGCTGCAGGTATGGATGGGTGTGCTGTGGAATGCCTGAAGGGTGGTGGAGTGACTATTGTTGACTGGTTAGTAAGATTGTTGAATGTGTGCTTTGAGAAAGGTATGGTGCCAATTGACTGGGCAAGTGCTTGTGTGGTCCCGTTGTATAAAGGCAAGGGTGATAAGTATGAATGTACTAGCTTTAGGGGTATAAGTCTGTTGAGTGTTGTAGGTAAGGTGTATGGTAGAGTGTTAATTATGAGAGTTAGAGAGGGTACAGAGGGAGTAATTAGTGATGAGCAGTGTGGCTTTAGGAGAGGGAGGGGATGCGTTGATCAGGTGTTTGCTGTGAGACAAGTGTGTGAAAAGTATTTAGCGAAAGGCAAGGATGTGTTTTGGGCATTTATGGATTTAGAGAAAGCGTATGATAGAATTGATAGGGAGGCTTTGTGGACTGTTTTAAGATTGTATGGACTTGATGGTAGGTTACTAAAAGGGGTGAAAAGTTTTTATGTAAATAGTAGAGCGTGTGTAAGAGTGGGAAATGCTGCGAGTGATTGGTTTCCCGTGAGAGTGGGGCTGCGACAGGGATGTGTGATGTCGCCTTGGTTGTTTAATATTTACATGGATGGTGTTGTAAGGGAGGTGAATGCAAGAGTTTTAGGTGGTCTGAGTCTGGTAAATGTTGATGGAGGAGGAGTGGAATCTGAAGCAGCTGCTGTTTGCAGATGATACTGCACTGGTGACTGATTCAGAGGAGAGATTGAGAGAGTTGGTAGAGGAGTTTGGAAGGGTGTGTGAAAGGAGGAAATTGAAAGTAAATGAGAATAAGAGTAAAGTGATGAAGTGTACGAGGTTGATAGATGGTAGGGGGATGAATATAGTTTTGAATGGTGAGTTGCTTGAGGAGGTAGATTGTTTTAAATATCTAGGGTCACATGTTGCTGTGGATGGAAGAATAGATGCAGAAGTGAAGTTTAGAATAAATGAAGTAGGAAAGGTGCTGGGAGGAATGAAAAAAGTGTTTAAATGTCGTTCGCTTAGAATGGATGTAAAGAGAAGGCTGTATGAGGGTGTTGTGGTACCGACTGCATTATATGGGTCTGAAACATGGAATATGGGTGTAGCAGAGAGGAAAAGTTTGAATGTTATGGAGATGAGATGTCTGAGGAGTATGTGTGGAGTGACGCGTATGGATCGGGTGCGAAATGATGAAGTGCGAAGGAGAACTGGAGTTGTTCGGGAGATGGCTGGTAGAGTTGAGCAGAGGGTGTTGCAATGGTTTGGGCATATGGAGAGAATGGATAATGAGCGATTGGTGAAAAAGATAACTAGATCTGATGTGAGAGGTGTAAGGCCGAGAGGAAGACCACGAATAGGATGGATGGACAGTGTGAAGAGAGCGCTGGATGCGAGAGGGATGTCTGTTGAGCAAGGAAGAGTGGCTGCGCGTGACAGAAATAAATGGAGAGAAATTGTGAATGAATAAGTGATGACGCAGCCCTGAGGGGATATTCTCCCGCATTTGGTCTGATCAGCTAGTCAGGTCAGGTGCGGGTAAGGGGATGGGTCTGTTATGATGTGGCAGGGGTAAACCAGTTCTGCTGTCGGGCCCTGCTGCGGATGTCACTGATTGCATTGCCCAGTTGACCCTTGTGCGGTGTGGTGCGGTGAGGATCTGTCCATTCTCCCCTTTGGGGCTAAGATGCGAATGAATGTGTTTGAATGGATGAGTAAATGGAGAGTGAGTCGTCCTGTCTCGGCTACCTCCCTTTCCTTGGGGGAAGCAGCCTAGGTATATAGATAGATAGATAGATTCCTAAATCATCCACTTCGAAGTTTTTCCAAAACTAAGTATAATCTTTGGCAAAAACAGTGACTGGATACAAAATACGTCATCGGAATGAAGCAGTTAACTCCTTCAGTCAGGTATCCATCATTTTCTTAGTCTTGTGACAGAAGGAATAAAGAAAATTTTCTAGTGAATTCGGCTTATTAAATAGCCAATTCATACACTGATGTCTTTTTTTAATGCATTAATATTAGCTTCTCCTCATTTCTTAACTCCCTAAAATACGATAATTATTTTCTTTTTAAATCGGAAAGACCTCTCATTACCCGATTTATTCTTGCGCTCGTAATAAAACGGCAAAAAAAAAAAAAAAAAAGGCGAGTCAGTACGGCCTGCTTGGTAAAATACTGGCACGAAATGCACACACACACACACACACACACACACACACACCACACACACACTCTCTCTCTCTCTCTCTCTCTCTCTCTCTCCATAAAGAAACGCCATAATTCAGCAGATGGTATGTGTAGAAGTACTCATGCGTCACTCTCAACTAAATAAAATCGTCTGATGGTTGGAATACAATAGTAAAGCTGTACGGTACATACATAAGAAGATACTTGGTAATCGCGCTGTTGTGATCACCACCCAAGACACAACTAATTAAATCATCTGGTGTTAACTGAAATATCATACTAGAAAAGGTAATGATGTTGCATTTAATAAATCATCTCGTTAATACTTTACCACACGGGTCGTTCACAGGCTGTTTACGAATTAGTCCAGAAATTTTGATCTGATAGAAATTGGGGGCTTCCAACGTTAGGCTTAGTGGCAATCCTCTGTGGTTAAAATCATAACAGGTCTCGGGACCTAAGCCGGCTAGGTTGATGAGATCGTTTGCAAACAAGCTCCCGCGAGCGTCAACGCAGTTCCTGTGTCCGAGTGACAAAGTTTTAGCTTCATCTGAAGGTTTAAACTTTGAAATTATTGAGAGAGAGAGAGAGGTTAATAACCACACTAATCATGCACAATACTAACGTATCTCGTACTTTACAAGGTCGCTGTTACAATCGCCAAGAAGAAATATATATCCATGTATTCTGATTACTTTAGGGGTGAAAATCCCCCCCCCCCTCTCTCTCTCTCTGTTCACTTCTACTGCTATCGACCAAATGTTCTGTCCCACCTGCATTCGCAACCCATGCACCCATCTCCAAATGTTTATCCATTCACCCCATCCACCAAACTGCACAGCCATCCATCTATCCATCCATTTGTTCATTCATTCATCCAACCATCCATTTATTCATATACTCGCCTATTGCTTAATCCATACATCTATCACTTCATAATACTGTCTGTACTTCTGTTCATCCATCCATTCCCTACTCAGTCTCTGTTTCAACCACTTATTTTTCTCTCAACTTTTTCTTCCACTCTTCCTTTTCCTCAACTGTTCATCCATCCCTTCATTCAGTCATCTATTTACAACTCAACCATCCATCTATTTCAGTCACGCTCTTGCATCATCTTGCCAATCCATTTTATCCACCTATTCCCCCTGCTCTAACTAATCTCATCATCCATCCATCTGTTCTCCTAGCTGTCTCCACTGTACACCCTGTTTAGTATCCTTTCCACCTGATCATGCGGAAATTATGAGCAAAAGACGAAAATTAAGAAAATAGAATATTAAAAAAAACACATCCAAAACATTAAAAGTCAGGAATTTCTTCAATCCGTTTATGAATTTTGTATATTCGATTCTCGCTAACACCAGTCAACTTTATTTAACCTACATAAGAGTCATTTAGTAGTGAAGAGGTTACAGATGGCTATACCTACAGGACCTCCTCCATTGCGAAGTCCCTCCAGAACTGAATATAACCTTCTGGTGAGCGAAATAACTAAAAACAAAATACGTCATCGCGGTGATGCAGTTAACCTCATCAGTCACATACTCCGTTTTTGCTTAATAAAATTGTCTTGTGACGGCAACAGTGAAAAAAAAAAAAAATCAAGTAAGAGATACTGATTAATCAGCCACTGCTTACACTTATGTTTATTTTTTAAGTGCACTGTTCTTATCACATATTTCTCTTCTTAACCCCCTTAGTATAAAACGTCTCTCCTACTCTGATTTAATTCCTGTACTTGTAATACAATAGTTCGGCTTAAAAATCCGTTAATCAGTAAGTCCTCCTTAGTACAGTAAGGTACAGGCACGAAAAAGCACACACACACACACACACACACACACACACACACACCTCGTAAGAAACGCAATAACTGAGCAGACGGTAATTGTACACTTACTCTTTCAGGTCACTCTCATTTAAATAAGGTCACCTAGCGTTGGCTGGCATAGAACACTAGTGTTGTCCCTACCATAGGAGGATAAAATTAATGATAACCGCAGTGTTCTCTTCAGGCACGTAAGACTTATTCTACTAATTACATCGTCTGGTGTTAATCAGAATATAATACTAAAGATGATAATGATGAGGTATTAAAATAAATCTGAAGAAAACATAAAATGGGAAGTTACCCAGGTGGCAGAGACAATTACCGTACTATATTAGATGCTGCTCGATAAATTATTTTGAATTTTAAATTCATGCTTGGTGCTTGTTCATTTTGTTTTGTTTTGTAGGACTAACGACCATCGACCGAGGAGCCAAACACAGAAACCCTTTTATTGTTCACTGTTTATAGTTTTAACTATCATTAATTCCTTTACATATACCCGTATAAGATATCATATAGCTTTTGTCTGGTTGTTGGAGGCGACATGGTGTATAGGGTTAATCTGACCTCGTCAAATTTGTCTTTTTCGGAGGGACGGCCGGAACTGAGAGGAAACAAGGAGAGAAATAAGAAGTGCAGGGAGCGCAAAAAACGAGTAGGGTACCTGTGGTAGGGAAGAATGAAAATGGGCTGCAATATGAAAAGTGTGAGGGCTTGTTCAATTCCGGATGTCAAAATGTTCCAGTGGATATGTACAAGGTATTGAGGAAATATGAAAGCCAAATGTGGTTTTGTAACAGGTGTACAAAGGCAGTTCAGGAACAGATAAAAGATATAAGGCAGCTGAACGGGGTGAATAAAGTGTTAGGAAGAAAAGTAGTTAGCATGGAAAAGAAATATGAGAAACTGAGGCAGCACTTGGTAGATGAAGTAACTGCTAACGTGCAAGAAATAATAGATCAAACAACTGTGGTGAAAGCGGCAGTGAAGTAAACAAAAGAGGAATTAAAGGAGGAAGAGGACAGAAAAATGGCAAAAATTATTTGATGATGTATAATGTAAAAAATCAACAATGGGAAAAGCTGAGGACAGAATAAAGGAAGACGAAGAAGATGTGAAGACATAACAGAAGATGCATTAGAAGTAAAAGAAAGTGACATCCAGCAAGTAACTGGATTAGAGAGGAGGAAAGAGAATGGAGAACCGAAACAATTGTTGGTGAAACTAATAATAGGAAAGAGAATGGAGAACCGAGACCATTGTTGGTGAAACTGATGGTAGGAAAGAGAATGGAGAACCGAAACAATTGTTGGTGAAACTAATAATAGGAAAGAGAATGGAGAACCGAGACCATTGTTGGTGAAACTGATAGTAGGAAAGAGAATGGAGAACCGAGACCATTGTTGGTGAAACTGGTGGTAGAATAAGTGAAGTGGTTAGTGCTTACGAAAGCTAATTATCTAAATGATGGGGATCAGGAATGAAGGAAGGTGTTCATTTGTAGGGACATGATCAAACAACAACGAGAGAAGGAAAGGAAATTGGTGGAACAGTTGAAGGAAACGAGGAGAAACGGTGAGAATGGAGAGTATATAAACAGAAAATTGTGCAGAGCAGAATCAGTAAGAGAGAGAGAGAGACAGTAAAAAGTGAAATATTTTATAAAGAAAGGAAAGTCAAAAGAAGTGATAAAATTGCTGAACATGTAAGGGTCAACAGAGGAGAAGCAGTATGTAATAGAAAAATTACTAGAAAGTCTAAATGACATAGAAATCTTGTGTCTAAGAGAAACGCAATAAATAAATAAGTTAATAAATAAAATAAAGTAAGGAGAAACCTTGGTGATTCATCAGGAAATGAGAAAACTGCAGGATATAACAGGAGGTGGTTTGCTGACAACGTATACGTAGAGTAAGATGTTGAATTAGAAAAGGTGGGAGCTAAACATAAGAATGTGGTGGAGATGAAATGGAATATCAGGAAAATAAACATAAGGATAATTTTGGTATACATGTAGACCAGACATAATGCAGAAGACAAAGAACGAAATATAAAAATTCGAACTGAAGTAGAAAATAGAAAATCATAAGCCAGAGTGGGGACTTGTGATTCTGGTTGACTTTAACGGACACATAGGTATTCTTGGTAACCAAGAATTGGACTAGAATTGGAAGATGGTGTTGGAATGGATAAATAACTTTACTCTGATATTAAACTGTGATGAGAAATGTGTAGGCCAATATACATGGAGCCGAGGAGAGAAAAATAGTGCCACATTTTTTTACATTACAGAATGGAACAACATATGATAAGTTCAACCACCTGGTAATACATGAGAACATGGAAGAGCTTAGTGATAGCTAGTTTTGAGGGAAAGGAAAAGAAAGCTTGTTACGGTGGTAATCAATGGATAACTCAAAAATATTGTAAGAATGATGAAGTATCATTACAACTGCTCACGGAGGAGGTGGAGAGGAATTTAAAGTATGAACAGGTTCATAATATAATGGAACTAAATGGAATGATAAAGCAGGCAGCAAATCAGATACTACAGAAAACGTGTAGACAAAATGGGAATAAGTAGCGATAAACTAGAACTACCCTGGATGAATGAGGAAATAAGAGAAGGAATATAAGAGAAAAAAAAAAAAAAGCTAAACAGACAAAAGAGAACTGAGAAGGATAGAGAAGAAAAAGAAAGGCTGAGTGAGAATTATCATGAACCAAACAAAATGGTGAAAGGGAAATTAAGAAGTTATAAATGTGTAAGAAGTAAAAATAACCGAGGAAATAAGAAGAGACAGAAGAATAGGTTGTGGAAAAGTATAAATAAACTAAAAGCAACATCAAATAATGTATGTAGAAACATTCAGATACCGTATATGATGACAATGGAAATACACCGAGTAAACAGGAAGCAGCAGAGGAGATCGGCAAACTCTGAGACAAGAAATACAGGAAACATGAAAACGGAACTGACAATATATGGAGTGAAGAAAAGAAACAGAAGTATCAAAAAGAGATGGAGGAAGAAAAGGGCAAGACAAACCATCCAGGAGAGCTAAAAGAACACATGAACATAGTAATGAAAATAAAAAAGCAAAGTACTCTTACGGAAAAACCAAATATATCAAAAGGTAAAGTGAGGAAAATTATATCAGTAATGAAAAACAAAAAAGCAACAGGCCCCTACAATATAAAGCCGGAATTATACAAAGCACTGGTAAAGCGTGAAAGACACCTAGAGAATAACTCAGTGCTACAAGAAAGAACTTTAGCAAGAGGATAAACCACAAGAATGGAAAACATTGAAAACAAAAATTATGGAGAAAACCAGAAACCCCACATTCAAGGACCTACGCCCAATAGCATTATCAAATATTTCGTATAAAATTTTTGACACTACTGAAAGAGGAAATAGACACACTTGGTTATTAATAACGAAATATGAGACACAAGAAGGCTTTACGAAAAGGGATAGAGGGATAGAGTGGAGGACAATCTGTATTCAACAGTACTGTGTGCAAGGAAGTATGAAAATGAAAAAGCTATTAATAGTGACAGCTATTGACTTTTAAAGTGGGACTCTGTGTAAAGATGGGCGTCCTGATGATATATAAGTTACATCCAACAGTAACTGAACTAACAAGGGAGATAAACAGAGAAAATAATACAATAATAACAGTGCGAAGTGATATAAGTAAAGAAATAATGATGACTAGTGGTATTAAGCAAGAGTTGTACAGGGTCTACAACTCTTTTTAAAATAGTAACTTATGTAATTATGAAAGAATTAGAAACCAGACGATGTGGATTTGAAAATAAGATGTTTAAAATATGTGCATTTATTCTACGCTTCTGACGGGTTGTTGCGAAGTCCATCGGTGGAAGAAGCAGAAAGAAGTGATAGAATTTTAACAGACGTTGGAACAAAATGTGGGCTGGAGATCTATATAGAAAAAAAGTGTTAAAATAGTGTATAATATGAAAGACAAGCCAGTAGAAATTGCAGGAATCAAAATGAAAGACAATATCCGTTATTTAGGAGTAAGGACAGATGGCAGAAATGTTATTTGAGAGGAGCATGTGGAGTCACATGGATAGACAGACTGACAAATGAGGATGTGAAGGAGCATTGTGGTGTGGATGTGGATGTTAGAAAGAGTTAGGAGAGACACACTGAGGTGGTTTGGCCATGTGGAGAGGATGGAGAGTGAACGACTGACGAGGAGAGTATATGTGAGTGAGGTGGAGGGGGAGAGAGGAAGGAGGCGGCCAAGGATGAGATGGAGGGATGGAGTGGAGAGGTATATGAGGGAGGGGTGTGTGAGCTGGGAGCAGGGTAATGAAATGGCGGGGGACAGGGCGACGTGGAGGCGATTTGTTTGTGGTCACCCCGTATGGGATTAAGGTGTCTGGCAACAGATAGATAGAACAGATGGTGAAAGGAACACGTTGAAGACTCAAAAATAGAAAATGATTGAAAAAATGCAGACAATTGCAGGTATAGTACATTCCGTTATACACATTAGCAGTAAACTGTTGATCGGGAAAACGTATTGGAAAACTATAATACACCCAGCAATACTGCATGAAATTAGTGTTATAAATATGACCGAGATTGAAAGGATGCAGAAGATAGTAAACAGTGTATGAAGATAAATTCTGGGAACTCCAAGATATGCGACAGTGTTTTCAATGCGAGGTGAAAGTATATCGACTATGAGTTCAGTCAATGTACAAGGAAGAATTAAATATATAAAGAATATAGAGGAAAGAGGAAATGAATTGTTGGAAAGAATTTGGGATGCAGTGAGAGAGGACCAGAGAAACCAGTGGAGAACACATAAAGATATGGAAGAAAGTGGGATAGTAAACAGAATTTTGAAAGAGAGAGAAGGAAATAAAGTGTTTGGTTAGAGAAAAAGATAAAAAGAAATGGAAAGAAGATATGGGAAGTAAATTGACATTAGTAATATAGAGAAAACAGAAAGAAGAAATAAAAGATGACTCATGATAACAGGTCTTCTTCAGTAATATGGTATAGAGCCAGAAGTAACTGCTTACCCTTCCAGAACACTAAAAGACACAAGGAAGAAGACAACATGTAAACTATGGCAACAAGACGAGGAAAACCTAAGCAATTTTGTGCTACACTGTCCATGGATACAAATGTGAGAAATGATACCTGGGAACGACAAAGACATTTGATGGAAGACGAAGAGCTGGTGATGTGACAATTTTTACTTCAAAACGAAAGTATCGAAAAGAAGAAAGAAAATTTATAAAGTTTGTGGAAGAAGAGAGAGAAAGAGCAGAAGGAAAATAATGAAGAACATAGTGTAATGAGACCAGTATAAGTGTGCCGTTGGAAAGACAAAACATCTAGAGCTAAACCTGAACCTGATATCTTGTGAAAATTAAGAAGCAAAGAAAAAAAAAAAAAAAAAAAAGCTCTCCTGATATCTTCAAGGACACAAATAAACCTTAGCTATGACCCTCACGTCGACAGACCAAACAAACAAACCGCTATCCAGCACTAAGACCTAAAGGGACAAGGAGCTAAACCGAATACATCATTCACATGGGTCTTACAGTGACTGGTATAATACCTCGAAAAACAGAATACAATTGACTGGAATATGTAATGTCTCTCTACACTGTATATTGTTCGACCATCAAGAAAATGTATATTCTAGTATATCTATCATACTGTGAGGCCATCAAGAAGGATATGTGCTTTCAAGTATATTAAACACTTAAGGGTTAAACTCTCTCTCTCTCTCTCTCTCTCTCTCTCTCTCTCTCATCGGCATCTGTTCATTTCTTCTTCTATCGATCCAGCGTTATGTGCCACCCACCTTCTTCGCAGCCCATCCACCAATCCATATTTCTTTATCCGTCCACCCAATCCACCAAACTTCACAGCCATCCATCTGTCACTCCATTAAATCATCCATCCATGAATCTCTTCATATACTCGCCAATCAGTATTTCCATACATCTCTCCTTTCTATCCCTTCGTATTTCTGTTCATCCTTCCATTCCCAGCTCCATCTCCGTTTCATCTACTTGTATTTTTTGTTTAATATCACCTTCCATTTTTCCCTTTCCTTATTTATTCATCCATCCCTCAATCCATTCATCCAGTGACAGTGCTATCATCCATCATTTCATCCACCCTCTTGCCTGCTCCATCTGTCAATTTATTTTATCCACCGTTTCTCCTTGCTCTCACGAATCTCATCTTCCATCCATCCATCCATCCATTCACCTGTGCCACCCTGTTGATCATCCTTCCCACCTGATCACGCAAAAATAATGAAAAATTATGGAAATTAAGAAAAACAAAATTGGATGCCTAAAACACAAAAAAACATTACAAAGCTATTCCTTTCTCCAGTCTAGTTATATACATTGTATATTAGATTCTTCCTGCCACTAGTCGACTTTCTTTATTTTGGTCAAACCTTTATAGTCAAGAAGTAACTGAGGGCTATACCTATCTCCATTTTTAATACTTTTTTCCAAAACTGAATATAATCTTTTGACAGAAGCAATAACTGAATACTAAATAGGCCTATATCATCGAAGTGAAGCAGATAACATCAGCCAGGTACCCTTCCTTAGTTTAAGAAAATCGTCTTGTGATGGCAACAATAATAAAGCAAAAAAAAAAAAAAAAATATCAGCAAACACGTCGCACATCTATCTATCTATCTATCTATTGCCATACGCCTCAATCCCGTTTGGGGTGGCCACAAACAAATCGCCTCCAAGTCGCCCTGTCCCCCGCCATTTCACTGCCCTGCTCCCAACTCACACCCCCCTCTCATATACCTCTCCACCCCATCCCTCCATCTCGTCCTCGGCCTCCCCCTCCCTCTTACCCCCTCCACCTCACTCACATACACTCTCTTCGTCAGTCTTTCACCCTCCATCCTCTCCACATGGCCAAACCACCTCAGTGTGTTCCTCATAACGCTTCCTATCACATCCACATCCACACCACAACGCTCCTTTATATCCTCATTCGTCAGCCTGTCTCTCCACGTGACTCCACAGGCTCCTCTTAAATAACTCATTTCCACTGCTCTCACTCTTGACTTGTGTCCTTCCAACAATGTCCAAGCTTCACTTCCGTACGTTAAGAGTTGGTATCACAATACTGTCATGTAGTAACTTTTTCACTTCCATGCTCACTTCCCTGTTTCTTATCACTGCTTTCAAAGAACCAGCAACCTTTCTTCCCTGCTGTACCCTTTCAAGCACTTCACCCTCCAAACCTCCATCCTTACTCATCACACTACCCAAGTACTTAAACGTACTCACATTTTCCAATTCCTCACCATCCAACCTCGCTGTACATTCACTAACTTCACCTCTCTCAAAGACCATCACTTTACTCTTCGCTACATTCACCTTTAGATTCCGTTTCTTACACACTCTCCCAAACTCATCCACCAAGCCATGCAGCTCCCCTTCGTCTTCACTCAACAACACAGTATCATCTGCAAACAACAGTACAGGGAGTTTCCAAACACTATCCTCTCTCACCAGGGCCACTCCAACATCCACTACCCTACCTTGTACCTCTTTTATTACCCTATCCATGTACAGATTGAACAGCCATGGAGACATGACACATCCCTGTTTCAAACCAACTTTCAAAGAGAAAAATTCACTTAGTTCACCATCCACACGCACTGCAGCCTTTGCACCATCGTACATACTCTTCACAGCATTCAACAACTTCCCATCTACTCCATATATTCTTAACACTTTCCACAATCCTTGTCTATCCACCCTGTCATATGCTTTCTCCAAATCCATGAAAGCACATTTATGTTTATTTTTATTACACTATTCCCATCAACGCATTATCTTCTTCACCTCCTTCACTGCGTTTTTCTTTTGCAGCATGAAAGGTCTCTCCTAATCCAGTTTAATTTTTACACACCTACTACTATGAAATAATGAGCTAAGAGTAAAAAAATACGCGCATCAATAAGGCCTCCTTAGTAAAGGTAACAATAAGAAAACATACACACACACACACACACACACACACACACACACACAAGATCCGTAAGAAGCGCCATAATACAGGAAACTGTATGTATACTTATTCTTGTGGGTCACTCTCAGCTAAATAAAATAATCTAGCGTTTGCTGGAATACAACAGTAGAGTTGTCCCTGCCATATGAGGGTAAAACCGTAGTGTTATTTTCACGAACTAAAGACTCAACTAACCAAAGCGTCTGGTGTTAACTGAAATACAGTGTTTGATAATGAAGATGCATTTATTAATTCGTCTGAAGGACCATACACAAAAGAGGAAGTTATCCAGGTGGTAGAGACAATTACCATACTATACTGGATATAGAGCGTTAAACTCATGGTATTATTTTATTAATGTCTGGGCCTTGCGCATTTTTTTTTTTTTTTGTGCGGGGGGGGGGGGGAGGGGGGGTGGCGTGAGGGGCTATCGATCATCGGGCTGGGGGCCAAGGTTATTAATATTTTTTATTTTATTAGTTTTAAGTATGTAAGTAATTCCTCTATGTATATATGCAATATCACATAACTTGCGGAAGTTAACAACAAAAAAGCCTCCAATAATATGTTCAAGGACACAAATATACCTATGCTTAGACCCCACGATCGAAAGACCTAACAAACAAACCGGTCTCCTGCACAAGACCTAAGGAGACAAGCAGCAAAACCTCACTTATCATTCATATGGGACTTACACTAATTGGTAAAATGCCTCGACCAACAGAACACCATCCAATAGAAATATGTAATGTCCGTCTACATCACACATTGTGCGGCCATCAAGAAGAAATTGTATATTCAAGCATACATTTTCTTCTTGTGCGATTATCAAGAAGATAATGTAAACTGTACTCAGTATACTATATACTTAAGGGATGAAAACTTTTTTTTTTCTCTCTCTCTCTCTCTCTCTCTCTCTCTCTCTTTCTCTGGCACCTGTTCATTTCTACGGTACTTCAATCGATCCATTATTATGTGCAGTCCACCTTCTTCGTAACTCATCCGTCAATCCATATATCTTTATCTATCCAACCCATCCACCAAACCGCACTGTCATCCATTTGTCCATCCATCTGTTCATCCATCCATGCATCTCTTCATATACTTGTCTATCACACTATCCATACATGTCACTTCAGTCCCTCGTACTTTTCGTCCTTCCGTTCCCTACTCTAACTCTATTTCAACCGATTCTAATTCTTGTTACCAGCCGCGATAGCAAAGCTGGTATTGTTTTCAATTTGTCGGTCTGTGTGTCTGTTAGCACGATAACTTCGCAGCCGCTCAAGTATCATCACAAATTTTGCAGGTGTGTAGTTGGGGAAAAAAGTCGATCATGAGTTAGAAACTGGTGAAAGCAGGTGGAGGACTGTGTGTCTTACCACGATAACTACGCAACCGCTCAAGATATCATCACAAAATTTTACAAGTGTGTAATAGGGATGAAAATTTCCTACAAGTATTGTTTTCAGTTTCTCTGTCTGTCTGTGGGTTTGTCAGCACGATAACTTCGCAACCGCTCAAGATAACATTACAAAATCTTGCAGGTGTGTAGTAGAGATGAAAGTCTCCTACGAGTTCGAAATTGGTGAAAGTAGGTCAAGATCTATGTGTCTGATACACGATAATTTCGCAACGGCCGATATCATCACACAATTTTGAAGTTGTGCAGTAGGGATGAAAATCTCCTACCAGTTTGAAATTGGTTAAAGTAGGTTAAAATCAAGGCCATATTCCGAGCCCCGCTAGATACGTATCGGCTCGCGGCTGGAGTGATTGCCCCCTTGGGAGGGACCTCTATTTCTTGTTTTAATTTCATCGTCCACTCTTCCCTTTCATCTATTCATCCATCATTCCATCAACTTATCCATTCACAATGCTGCCACCCATTAATTTCATCCACTCTCGTGCGTGCTCCATTAGCCTATCTATTTTACCCACCTCTTCCCCTTGCTCTCGCAAATATCATCCATCCATCCATCCATCCATCCATTCACCTGTGCTAAGTGCCTGTTCCATCCACACAGTTAATTATCCTTTCCAGCTGATCATGCAGAAACTATGAACAAGCAAATTAAAAAGAAAGTAGAATGCTTAAAAAACAGATAAAAAACGTCCGAAGTCATTAATGTCTTTAGTCCTATTATGTATTCTGTATTTTAAATTCTTGTTGTTACGAGTCGACTTTTTCACTGAGGTCAGGCTTTTAGCACTGAAGGTGTTGCAGATTATTATACCTGACACCTTCAGTTCGAAAAGTCTCTCCAAAAATTAATATAACCTTCTGGTAGCTAGCAGCGATAACTCAATACTTGATACGCCACCGATGTGAAGCAGTTAGCCCCTTCAATCAGGTACCCCTCGATTCCTTAATAAAATCATGTGATAGCAACATAGAAAAAAAAAAAAAAAAAAAAAAAAAGCGTATACTTCATTCGGCAACTAGGTACACACTTTCGTACTGTTATCAGGTAGAAGATCCATATTCAACAATACTGATTCCCTAACTGTGTATTATTCTCTCTCTCTCTCTCTCTCTCTCTCTTTGTATTGCTCTATTGATCTATCGAGCACATATAACCATCTACGACCATTACCTACAACGACCACCTAATGTCACCCACCACAAACATTTATCACCACCACCACAATTCGCAGTTGATTCATTTGTCTTAGTTTCGAATCTCTCTCTCTCTCTCTCTCTCTCTCTCTCTCTCATTTCATTTTCTCTTCATTTCTTTTTTATCCCTGTTTTACGACTGTTTAAGTAATATTCTTTCTAGTGTACAGTATCATGTTTCTTTTTTTATTCCTCTCTCTCTTCTCTCTCTCTCTCTCTCATTTCATTTTTTTCTTTTCTTTTTTATTTGTTTTACAACAGTTTAAGTAATATTCTTTCCAGTGTACAGTATCATGTTTCTTTAATTCATCTCTCTCTCTCTCTCTCATTTTCTTTTCATCTTTATTTGTTTTACGACAGTTTAAGTAATATTCTTTTCAGTGTACAGTATCATGTTTCTTTTTAAATTCCTCTCTCTCTCTCTCTCTCTCTCATTTTCCTTTACTTTCTTCTCTCTCATTTCTTTTATCTTTTTTATTTGTTTTACGACAGTTTAAGTAATATTCTTTCTAGTGTACAGTATCATGCTTCTTTTTTTATTCCCAACCCCTCTCTCTCTCTCTCTCTCTCTCTCTCTCTCTCTCTCTCTCTCTCTCTCTCTCTCTCTCTCTCTCCAATTTCATTTTTTTTCATTTCTTTTTTGTTTTACGACAGTTTCAGTAATATTCTTTCCAGTGTACAGTATCATGTTTCTTTAATTCATCTCTCTCTCTCTCTCTCTGTCATTTTCTTTTCATCTTTTTTTATTTGTTTTACGACAGTTTAAGTAATATTCTTTCCAGTGTACAGTATCATGTTTCTTTAATTCATCTCTCTCTCTCTCTCTCTCTCTGTCATTTTCTTTTCATCTTTTTTTATTTGTTTTACGACAGTTTAAGTAATATTCTTTCCAGTGTACAGTATCATGTTTCTTTTTAAATTCATCTCTCTCTCTCTCATTTTCTTTTCATCTTTTTTTATTTGTTTTACGACAGATTAAGTAACATTCTTTCCAGTGTACAGTATCTATCTCTCTCTCTCTCTCTCTCTCTCTCTCTCTCTCATTTTACTTTACTTTCTTCTCTCTCATTTCTTTCGCTCTTCAGTTTTTATTTCTCTTTCTTTTTCCATGTGTTTATCCACTATTCTTTCCAGTGGACACACAAACGGCAGATGAGATGAGATATATATCATCAGCCCGTTTGAGTGTCCACTGCAGGACCGGCCCTATCCCGACCGAAGTGGGAACGATTCACAGCCAATGTAGTCTCTACCAAGTGGCTTAGGCTGTCTGGTAGAGATTGTATGTATGGTGAGAAGTGCTTGTAAGTGTAATTGTAGTGCTGGAGTGGCTTTGGATTGTGTGTGTAGTCTGTGAACCAAGTGTAATCGGTTTGTGCAAGCCGACTGAATGCAAGCATACTTTATAGTAAGCGACTGGTTCAACCACAGCACCCCTTATGTCCGCCAAAGCAGTACGTGGCAGGAGGAACACTCCCAAAGTTTCTTACCCTGGCGGGACGCGAACCCTGGTTCTCCCATGTATGGAAACGCACACTTTACCACTGTAGCCTAACACAGAGGCTCATATTATATATATATATATATATATATATATATATATATATATATGTGTGTGTGTGTGTGTGTGTGTGTGTGTGTGTAATGTCTCGCTATTTTATTTTCATTCATCTATCCATCCACACAGCCATGCATACTCCACACATCTTCAGTGCAGTCATTCTATCCAACCTACCTATTCATCTGTATCTACCCAACACTGCCAGGGTTGACAAACACCCCTGATTCCTCTGGTTTGGGCCCCGACCACCACCATACCGCCTATCCATTTATTCGTTCATATTCTGTCCAGCCATCTTGCCATCATTACAATCATCAAGAAAATATTCCGACTTGTATATGAAGGGTGGGTAGGATCCAGAAGCAGGAAATGGATGTTGTCAGTTCACTCATCCATCTTTCCTATCATACATTCATCCGCACACTGATCTCCCTGTCCACCCACCAGTAATTTCATCCATTTCTCAACACATCCATTTACTCTCCGTGTGCAGCTCGCAGTCAGGTAACACTGGAGTACTCAGCAAACTTCAAAATATAGTCTTGCTACTGATGGCGCAAACATCCCCATTGATTCCTCCATTAATAACCAACACCATTACACAGGCCATCCATTCATCCATTTGTTCATCAGTTTATCTATTCATCTGTTAATTCATCCATTACTTTAACAAGCTCTCACAGACAGCTCCGACAGGGCACCGTTCCATACATCCATTCATTCACCCATCGGTCTCTTCATTCATCCACCCATCCATCCATTCATATACCGGTAACCATCCATCCATCTACCTCTTCATCCATCCTTCCATCCATCCATCTACCTCTTCATCCATACATCCTTCCATCCATGCATTTACCTCTTCATCCATCCATCCTTCCATCCATCCATCTACCTCTTCATCCATCCATCCTTCCATCCATACATCTACCTCTTCATCCATCCATCCTTCCATCCATCCATCTACTTCATCCATCCATCCACTCACCGTATGCCGCTCCCAGACAGTTAACACTTGAGTGTGCAGGCAGCTCCGGTTCAGCATCGCTATCGTCGCTGTTCACTGACAAGACACCCCCTATGATTCCTCCAATGATGGCCGCCACAATCACCACACTGACCACATTCCGGAAGATTTTGTTGGCGTAGAGTTTCTTCAGCCTACCACCACACCCGCTGATTCGGCTCTTGTTACTGCCCTTGCTGCTGCTGTCGTTGTCAGGGGCGGTAGAGTTAAGGATCCTGACACCACCTTCAATGTTTTCACTGCCAACGTTGCCGCCACCTTCCATTTTGTCCCTCTGGATATGTGGCTAACTTAACCACCAATACATTTACCACAGTTATATCACCGTTTTCTTTCTCATGTAATCGATGTTACTACCACAGCACTGTCACAGCTGTATCACCGTTTTCTCTGTCTGTCCTGCCGCTAAAATTGCAAGTTATGCATCCCCGTTTTCTGTGTGAGTGTAGTTAACTTTTTTGTTACCACCTTTACCACATTTACGAGTACTGTATATCATCGTTTTCTGTGTCTTATACTATCACCCAGCGCACGACCACAATAATAGTCTTATCTCTAAGTATGTGGCTGATCTTATATCTACGTAGTGTTTCTTTGAGATGAATAAAACTCTCAGTCATTAACATTCTAACAATGAAATATCGAGCCAACTACGGAAGGGTCATAATGTTTGTTTTTTATCCTATAACTATTTAAGGTTGTCTAGCTTGTCTCTGCTGAATAAAATCGTTCGCATTTAGTGAGAATGAAACATGCTTGAATATCGCAGTGTTAGACTTAATTTTGCAAGCCTACCCACCACAACCACCACGTTGGGATACCCTCACTTTTTCTTATTACTACTTTTGTATTTTGTTCTGGCTACTGTCAAATGAGTTTATTACCTTAAGGAAGACTTCTTGAATGAAAGGGTTAGATAAACTTTCACCAGACCACTTCTTGAGGTCCTTCCTAACTAAATGTATCATCAGGTGGCAGAAATGATTCAATTGTAAAAAAAAAAAAAAAATCGTATTAAGTTGGTTAGCAGCACACTTATCACAGATAATTACTGTATTTATTTGTGTGTGTGTGTGTGTGTGTGTGTGTGTGTGTGTGTGTTCTACCCGAACCACCATTACCGCAGTCATCGTTTACTTTGTCTTGTATGGATAGCATTTATTTCTGTTGCTACCAGCTGGTAACATTTTCTTACGCCAAGATTAATAGTAGTTACCAAAAAAGGCATCCTATCAGTTGTGTATGATGGATCTCTCAATGAGCACTGTCGTTCGTATTCTCACTGGTAAAGAACTCTTCGTAGCCTCATATTCTCTTGCATGTAATTGTTATATATATTTTTTTTTTTATAATCGACAACATTTAAACTATAATAAGGTAAATCAACCCATGAAGAAGAGGAGTAAATGTCTTCTGCCAAAATTTTTTTTCTTTTCTTTCTTTTATCTCGGCACGATTGGTATATCTGACTCTGAGGTCCATCTGTAAATAATTCGGTAATAATATTTACTGAGCACGTCATAATCTTACTTAAAACTGAAAACAATTTTTTTCTCTCTGATTATTTCAGAGATCTTCAAATATGTTATAGCCGATTTATACTACTGTTAATGAAAGGGTTAAGTATCATCCAAAGGCGAAGCGATCTGATTTTGAGAATAGTCAGTTAAAGGACATGGTCAAAGGTTTGGCCCTGTAACTCAAAAAGTTTTTAACTTGAATCAAGCAATATGCTGTAGAGGTACTGAGGGTCAGCCAGGATAAAAAAATTCGCTTTTGAAATCACTTTGTCACACGGCAAGGTCAGAACGACTAGCTTTGAATCGGTTTAGATCACAGTTGGCGTAAAAGTTGAGTCTGACAGAGGAGACACAATTCGTTTCTGAGAACAATCTATCAAAAGGCACGGCCGCAAGACAAAAACATATTCTTTCCTTAGAGCAACTGTTTGGTGCGGGTATTGTGGTTGCTCCTACTAGTTAAGAGGAAACAGCTCTCGTATTAACGGCGTTAGTGATGGCCAAGTCGAACCTCTGTCTTTCGAAAATTCTATTCTAACCAGAATAGTCATCCGGAGACTGCAAGATGAAAAAAAAAAAAAAAAAAGTCTGGGGCTGAAGGAGTTAAGAAGAGCTACATTCGTGCTTCATTATCCTGCTGTCTCCGTTAATCTAGTAGTACAAATGAGGACCTGGATGTATAGTTAGTGTGTGTTGTATATGGGGAGGTTGTGACTTGGTAAAAATTAATTCATGCTTTGACTTGTCCAGCAAAAGGATAAAAAACTTTTGGCTCTTGTGCAGGAAGCAGTGATAAATTTAGACCTGCATCCATAAAATTAATGAAGGATTTAAATGTAAACCAGATATCGTGGGTCAGACTGTCAGGGGATTATTGAGACAGCAGAACTTGGTTGTCTGCCTGACTGATCCACAAGCTGTAAGTAAGCAAAAAACTAAGCTTTCCTCCGTCTCTTCGCACCTAAAACTGAAATAGGGATCCGGGTTTGTCGAAGTTTTTGCTATTGTATGTTACGCTCTTAACCCAGTAGAGATGATGTGCACACAGACGCTCTCACTTATAAACACCACAATTTCAACAGCATCCTTTTACACACACACACACACACACACACACACACACACACACCTGAATGGCCTAGTGCGAGGCATGGCTGGTGTGGGGGGATATTTCATGCGCCGAGCGAATTTGGTGTCCATCAGTCCTACGGAACTTTTTATTTGTTTATTTATTTATTTATGTATGTGTGTGTGTGTGTGTGTGTGTGTGTGTGCAGGTTATTTGGCACTAGACAATTACACAGCGGTCGTTCCCTGAGGTTCAGCAGTCCCTTCATGCACCAGCAAAACATGGCTTTACACATCGTAACATGGCATCCTCTGGGCAACTAGTACCGATCCATCCATACAGTCATTCAGGACTCATGTGATGACTGGATTTGCTTTACTGACATGTTTGCAGGTCTGTAAATGGCTAGTGAAGTGTTATAACGAAATTCAAACAGTACTGCTTATCCATGCAGAAGGCGTATGTTTACCGGCTACTACAAACCATGCATTACATAATGCATATGCACACTACATATCCACATTCGAGTCTCATAAATGTACGTGTAATATATCTCGTCAGCCCACTGAATCATTTGACACGTTTCATTTCGATCTGGACACCACCAGACGATTTTATTTGGCCTAAGAGGTTTTCTTTCTCAGAGAAGAGAATAATAGAAGCTGGAAATGTCTCATTCAGTTCGAAAAGTCTCCCCTAAACTGAATGAAATCGAGTTAAATGTAGATGACGTATTCTAGCTTTTTTTTTTTTTTTTTTTTAACGACTCTGGGTATAGGTTTAAGAACCCGTTCCCTTAGGCTCTTACATACATATTGCCGACGATACACCTACACGTCACCAGAGGGATCGAACCTGCTGTCATAGCACCACCACCTAATTGCTGTGACCACTCCTTCCCTTCATTTTACTGACACCCCTTCAACCTGGGGAGGTCGTTATCAGACTTTGCTGCTACGAGAGTAATTTATTCAAGGTGGTATGCATCCTTGTATTGAATTGGTTAACGAGTTGAATAATATCGTTTAGCATGATTAAGATACAAGTATAACACCGGTAGCATTGGTATATCGCGAGCGCCAGGCCTCAAAAACTGTCACTGAACACTCTCTCTCTCTCTCTCTCTCTCCTTCCTTCCTCCCTGCCTCCCTGGAATGTTTCTATTCCCAATTCTTCCGCCCTCCCTTCCTTCCTTCTTCCGTCTGTCCTCCCCCTCCCCATCCCGCAATCTCGCTGGATATGTCCAGTCATGCTTATTCGAAAGACGTTATCTTTCCAGTATACTTCGCTCATCAGCATTGTTTATCGCACCGATGTCCTCTCTTCTCTGCTGTATTCTAATAATAAGGGTCTAACGAGTATTCTGGTCGGCCTAGAACACGCTGCAACACTTCAACATCAATTATAGTGTCCGCAAGGAAAGGGTTCGACTTTGGTTAATGATTAGTAAAACATGGTTTTTCAACATACGAAGCTGATTTAAGTGTGTGTGTGTGTGTGTGTGTGTGTGTGTGTGTGTGTATGAAATATGAGGGAGACTATTTTCACCCATAAAATCACAAGTAATTGTAGCTCTACAGCTGTTGACATTTGGCCACAGTAGTTATACCATTATTTCTTTCGAATTCCCTCATCTATGATTTTCCAAAGTTTTTTCCTTTCCTCTTGGGACACCCAATATTTGTCTTGAGCGCCTTACTCAGACTCCAGTGACTCATTCCCGGATTGCTATAACCTTGCTCTTGTTAGGTGGATTACTACACGAGATAAGACGCTATCATGAAAGGGTTAATAATAACAGTATTAACACTAAGTCTTTCATGATTCAGCTGAATAAAACTGGACTATAATACTAGAATGGCTGCTTTCAATGTATATGTTTCTGCTGCAAACTACATCAGTTTAAGAATTATTAACACAGCATACAGTACCGTACCAGTCATTATGAAGGCGCATTATGTGCTGAGCAAATAGTTAAGGAAGGGCTAAGAAATTTCTTATGATAATGATAATGTGGACTCAAGGCCAAACGAAAGACTATGAAAGAACTTGAAGTGACTGAGAAATTCGGTGGCAAGTGTCGAAACATTTTGGCAAAACAACGCGCATCCAATTTTCGTCGTCCCTGTCTAAAATCACTCTCGTCAGACTAGTTACCGGCTAGTGTTGTTGTGTTGTTTATCCTCCCTCTTCACTATTAACGTGCTCTTCTGACGAAAGTAAAAATATCTGGTAACAGAAAAAAAAAGTGAAATAAAAATAAAAGTTTACTGGTGGGAGTTAAGGCTAGTTTAACCGAGAAACAGCAGCCACTTGTCTCGTTACCTTAGATTTCTTTACTCCTTGTCCTCGGCGGTTTATTTTACTGTTCCATCATGACCCCAAGTACTCTGTGACACTTTTTCATAGTTTAAATAACGCCAATTTATATTCTGCTTAAAGGGAGCTGTTCCAGCAGGAACAATCATTCACTCTTTATGGAGGAAGATACAGTAGATATTAACATATACTGTATATAGGGTTGCCATAATCTGAACAGTTTAAAAACAGGACGCCTCCACTGAAACCCAAGCTCCCCCCTCCCCCCGCCCCAACACACATTTTGGGCCTTTGATATTATAAAACCTTTATATATATATATATATATATATATATATATTACTGCTGAACTAACAATCTTTAAACTTTGTACAATATAATGGAAAACAGGCAAAGTTCAGAACTGGCAAGATTATGACTGAATAATGCGAAAACTAGATGCAGGATAAGATCATAAGAATAACACATGCTGCAATGTAACAGTGAAAACTAAGCCAATAATTACGGTATGTACATTTATCATTTATTTTATGGCTATAACAGCATCATAGAAGAAAAAAAAAAAAAAGTGGCTGAACAACAGGAAAAGACAGGACATTCTAGCTACCTGCCACCACTAAACCAGCCAAGTTGGCAACACTTAATAACTGACGAAAGCAACGAAGGTCTCTCTCTCTCTCTCTCTCTCTCTCTCTCTCTCGTTATTAGAGTTTAATGGTATATTGTATTTTTCGAGAAAAAGTGATGGAAGCTGAAATTCCGGACTTTTGGAGATTTTTTTTTTTTTTCCACTCTGTTAGACGCTTGCACCCCTGTTAATGCCAAACGCTTGCATTCTTAACGCCTGACGTGTGTTTGCCACTTCCAAACTGTAGTGTTGCCATTGCAAGACAATGTTATTCTAGCTACCGCTAAAGTGCATTTTTTGTTCCCGTCAGACTATTGCGTTCTTGCTTCAAGCAAATGATGTATTCAGCACTGGAGTGATTATATATATATATATATATATATATATATATATATATATTATATATATATATATATATATATATATATATATATATATTATATATATATATATATATATATATATATATATATAAAGAACATTTAAGGAACGTTTAACTTTTCCGTTACAAAGCTGCCAAACGTAATGCTAAATAAATAAGCAGGAATCTCTCACAATTCCGAGGGACTCAGACCTGAAAACTTTGTTGATATTTGCTGTCCAGAACAGAAAACTCTGTATGTTAGCAGTTGCATATCGGCACTAGAGTTCCGTACGTGAAGCTAGGGGAACTAATTTTAGAGTTCTAATGAGGGTGGATGCAAAACGTTAATTACCGGTGGTGTGGTTCTAATATTTCAGGTGTAAGGCTGACCTTGAAATGTTCAGCTGTATATTCAGCCACCACTGCACTACCTGTCGTCACCCCACCACGAGCGAGTGTACCCTCTGACTGGCGCCACTCTACAGCCCACACTAGTGGCTAGCCTAGCCGGGCCGTCTCTACAGTAAACAGTGACTGGTAAACCTCTGTTATGCACCATTTGCTAACACCCAAAGCTTCACTTAAGCTACCTACCCCCATTCCCGGCTTTGGCCCCGCTCTCGTCAGGGATATATACTGTATATATATATATATATATATATATATATATATTTTGTGTCCGACTCTGGGCAAAGGCTTACTGTATATATATATATATATATATATATATATATATATATATATATATATATTTTGTGTCAGACTCTGGGCAAAGGCTTCAGGGCCTATATCTCAGGGGCAGTAACCTATCCCAAGGCCCAGTAGTCCTCCTACACCTCCACATGTCACCACTTCGGTGCTAACAGCCACTGTCCATACTGAATACATGCTAGGGCTGTCTCATACAGGACTGGTGTATTGGTATTAGCGGGGGTATTTTTACATGTCGGCAGGGTCATCTGGTAGATCAGGAAAGTCTGCCTTTTGTGAAATTCCAAATCCTTAAACCTGTTCCCTGCCCCAGCCGGGGATTCGAACCAGGGTCCAACAGGACTGCAGGCCGCCTCTCTCCCGATACAGCCACGCCTCCCCCCCCATATATATATATATATATATACTATATATATATATATATATATATAGTATATATATAGTATATACATATATATATATATATATATATATATATAGATATATATATATATATATAAAATATGTCTATATATATACATATATATATATATATATATATATATATATATATATTGTTACATAGCCTATGATTTCATCATCCTTTGTGTAATTCTAACGCACAGTTGCTGCATGTTTGATCACGAGCGTGTTCTGCCTCAGTCCCCCCCTTCTACCGTTATAGTAGAGTAAGTCGTTCTCTCTGTTATTCAGAGCGGGATTTTCAGCTTTTTGTCCCCATGGCTTCATTTGCGCGTCTTTCTTACAAGTTGTATCAAGCTCTCCTGGCCCCTATATAATGAGCTCAGTCTCTGCATCATTGAATTTGTTAAATGATCAACAATGTGGCTTCCGTAAATACAGAAGTTCACTAGATCATTTAATGAATTTGGAGCATTGTATTGCAGAGGCATTTGCCAATAAAGAATTCATGATAGGGGTGTTCCTGGACATCCATAAAGCCTATGACATGACCTGGCGACACGGTATATTAATGAAGCTCTATGCTTATGGTTTAAGAGGAAATTTGCCTGTTTTTATTTCAAATTTCTTAAGGGACAGAACTTTCTCTGTCAAATTGTCCCGTAACAGTAACATCGGATATATTTATCCAGGAAAACGGGGTGCCACAGGGGAAGTGTGCTTAGTCCTACTTTATTTAGTATTATGATCAATGATATTCTGTCATCAGCTCCCCATCCCGAGGAATCTTAAATACTCACTCTACGCTGAGCCCGATTGTGCAATATGGCACTCTTCCCGTAATGCACAATTTTCGAAACTGGGCGGATTCAAGCACAGCCCTTGACTCCGTCCACCAATGGGCCTTGCAGTGGGGATTTAAGTTTTCCGTACATAAGTGTGCCGCTATAGTTTTCACTAATCGTAACGTACCTAATTTTTGTGCTTAACTTTGGATAATCAGGCGGTACCTTTTTCAAAATTCTGTAAAATTTTTAGGAATACATTTTGATCGTAGAGAATGAATTTTAAACTTCACGTTAATACTTTGCTTGATCGTTGTGATAAACCGTTAAATGTCCTCAAGTACCTAAGCGGGGTACTCCACTGGGAGTGCCACGACAGAAAATCTTTATTAATGGTGTATAAGTCCCTTATTCGATCAAAGCTAGACTATGGCGCACAGGTGTATGGCTCGGCATCTGATGCCATGCTGAAAGGAGTGGATGTGTTGCAGAATAAATGCTTGCGAATGTGTCTTGGAGCTGTACGGTGTACCCGTGTGGCTCGTATGGAAGTGGAGGCGAATGTGCCTCCCTCCGTATTCGCCATGACCACCTGGCCTTGTCCTGCAGCATAAGGACATTAAGAAAAAGTAATATCGGCAATGTGGCCTGTACCCCCTGCGTCAATACCACCACCTTCTGCGGGGGTGCGTCGACTCACTGCCGCTCGCCTCCACTTACTGACTCAGGAGCTTGATGTGGACCCCAGTGACTGTGACAAGTTGGTGCTTAAAAATATAGCGCCTTGGGAGCCACCCGGCTTTTACAGTCGATGTTACATGGCTCCCAGCACCAAAGGCCAAGGCGCCGGAGGCGGAGGTCCACCACTTGTTTCGTAACATCATTGTTCGTCACTTGGGGTCCCATCAATTGTACACCGACGGCTCCAAGTCAAGTGAATGTGTGGGTGCAAGTGTGTGGTCGACTGAATGTGCCCTCAGGTATCGGTTGCCGACTCATACATCTGTGTTTACTTCAGAACTTTTTGCTATTGACAAAGCCATAGACTATGCTCTCAATTCTAGACATGACTCATTTGTCATATTTTCAGATTCAAAATCAGCCCTTCAGGCAATTGCATCTTGCACTACGGACTCTCATGAGATCCAGGGCCGCATCGTTAATAAGTTGCATTCATGCAACAAGTCATTCACGCTGATCTGGGTGCCTGGTCATTGTCGTATCTACGGCAATGAGCAGGCTGACTTACTTGCAAAGTCGGCTGTAGAGCTCGAGGAGACTTGGGACGTTCGTCGTGATCTACGGTCGAGTCTATCTCTCGGAAAGAAATCAATAAATCTTCTGTGGCAAGGTCAGTGGACCAGACTAAATATTCCAACTTGTAAGCCGTACCTGGGCGACTGGGACACTGCCAACCGTCCTAGTCGCCTAGAAGAAAAAGTGTTGGCACGGTTACGGCTTAATGCCACCATTGTAACCCACATAAAACCATATATGGAAAGACGCTTCCCACCGCGCTCTGACATCTGTAATGCGGTGTTATCTATTAGTCATATCATCCTGCGCTGTCGGCGATTTATTCGTGAACGTGCTTCACTTATAAATTACTGCGGCGCAGTAGACGTCCCCTTCACCCTTTCCACCATCCTGGGTGATGGGGACATTGTTATGACTGATAAATTGATGGCTTTCTTGAGAGAGACCGGACTGATCAGAGTGATGTGACTTTTTTACTGCGTGGTTATGGTTTTTATGAAGAGTAAATATGTATATATTGTAATATTAATTAGGGTTGACAGTTGACATATTTTAAATAGTTCCTCCTCCCACCGATCTATTTCAAATATAGATGTCCCCTACATTAAGCCAAGTTCCTCGCCTGACAGTCACCAGCTGATGAGTGCAAGTGTGCAATATAGGAAGGTATTGGGCACTTGCAGTCGATGGTGGTCTGCTGGGCGAGGTTCTTCACTTTTTGTACAAATTATGTAAATACATTATATTATCTTGCCTAAGTTATTCTAATTAGGGACGACAGCTGACGTATATGGAAATGTTCCTGACTCGTCTGGTTCCCTTTCATATATTGATGTCCCCTATATTAGGTTGTGCCTCGACTGACAGTCACCAGGTGATGAGTGCAGGTATGTAATGTAGAAAGGCATTACATATCTGCAGTCGATGATGTTCTGTTAGTCGAGGTATTTTTACCATTAGTGTAGGTCTAGCTATTTGTCTGTAGGATTTAGTATAGGTTAGCGATTTGTCTGTTAGGTGATTAGTTTTAGGGTCTTTAGATTAGTTTTCCTTTATAATATAAGGTATAAAAAATAAAAAACCAAGAAAAAATTAAAAAAATAAAAATACAAAAAAAAAATAAAAATAAATAAGATTAAAATTATTACATATATATGTACGTTTGCATGAAAGTGTGTCTGTATGTATGCATGGAAGTGTGTGTGTGTGTGTGTGTGTGTATGTATGTATATCTATATGTTTGTATATATGTTTAAATGTATATATATATATTGTTACGGTTTGCGCCAGCCCGGGGCTATTACAAAAAGACAACAAGCCAGCCTTAGATGATCGGCCTCCACTGCGTTGCAAAAAATAACGCAGACCCCGGCACTGACACTCCGCAAACTAGAGAAAAACTGCACAACGGAAGTACTTAAGAACGCAACACTCTGTACTTTGATAATAAAACGGAACAGCCTACCTATAGATCTAGCCTACTATCGCCACTACCGGAAGTAATACCGCCCGAGACAGTATACAGGAACACCTCCCACTTACTTCCGATGGTGACGACTTTCTACTTAACCCGTGTCCAAGGGGGAACGCAGTTAATAGCTCACGATGGTTCTCACTAGCCTTGAGCAAAGAGATGGGATTAACTGTGTAGGGGTTAGGGGTGTGTGTGTGTATGTACGTGTGTTGGGGAACGTTAACAAAGGCAGCGAGACCACGGTGAGCCAAACTGGCCCTCCAAAGACAACACGGTTACAAAAACAAAATAAAATAACTACTTCCCTCAGTCAGCAACAAAAGAATAAAAATAAACTTAAATGAAAACGCCAGCTCGGCAGAAAAATAACTGGGAAGAGAGAGAGAGTGTACAAACACCCGATACTAAAGCTGGCTGGGAAGAGACTGGCAAAGGCTGGCTCCTGTGCGGCCAAGCGCGAACGCATGAATTAAATTAATTAATAAGAACTTATATTCGTGCCCCTCTCTCTCTACAATAAATTGGTACTTCTAATGCAAGCAAAACATTATTAAATATACTTGTAGCTCACACAAGACAATCAAAATAATCAAATGCATACTCAGCATGGTATGAAATAAAATTGCCCTCAGTGGCAGGAACGAAAGAAACGAAAGAACTTGTAACACTCGCTAATGTAAACTCCGCGAATGACACGGATACATACTGCATAATCCCCTAGCCCAGCTGTAACGGATACACCCGTGGGAACGGAAAGGCGGACAGCGTAACAATATATATATATATATATATATATATATATATATATATACACGGCCTTAATAACCAGGGGCTTCGGCCCCAATGGTTGATAGGCCGGAAAAAAAAAAAAAAAAAAAAAAAGCATCATTGCCACTTAGATCTGCTCCTCATTTTGTTCACATCTCTGTCCTCCCCTGTACAGATATTATTATTGTGAGTGCTCAAGAAATCTCCAAACATCTAGCAGCTGTGTGTAATTTGAGTATAACTGTTGTATTTTTTTCTTGTGCTGTGTAGCATAGGGTTAGTTCTTAGGCCTAGTGAGGTCTTTGTGATTAATGTTGGGTTTTATGTCAGTCATTTTTGACAATAGTTTGTATCTGTAATAATTTATCTTGCATTAACTGAGCATTACCAGGTGTATTTTCATTTTATCAGGGCTGACTTAGATAAATTTACTCTTGCTAATTTCGTGTTAATAGAGGCTATTGCAGTTAACCATATATTTAACCTGTTTTTTGCCATTACATTATCCTTATGAGTTCTGAATGTTTTGTTGTTAGTTTGTGCATTAAACTTTAACTTGTAATTTTACCTAACTCTTTTATTTTGAACCTGGAACTTTACGGAACAGTAGTGACTCTTAGTATTCTCACTTAAAGTGTACGTTATCTTTCTCTGTTCCGTAACAATATATATATAGTATATACATATATATATATATATATATATATATATATATATATATATATATATATATATATATATATACATATATATATATATATATATATATATATATATATATATATATATATATATATATATATATATATATATATATATATATCGGGCCACAAAGTACTTGTCCAAATGAGAGCCGTTTCTGAATGCCCACTACCACCACCAACACCACCACCACAGCTACCACCAATTTCTGCTGAATAAAATCGTCTGTTCGTTGCATCAAAGAAGTAATAGACATTAGATTGTAGATGAATAACTCTCTCTCTCTCTCTCTCTCTGCAAGAACGCATGAAAGCCCACGAACATGCCTCACTGCCTTTTCCACCTGAGAATATTGTGACACCAATGGGGACAATTATTAGGGTCCAAATCACCCTTTCAGAAACCATCATTGTATATGAAACTGAAACTGGGCCATTTGTCTTTTTCACAAAATCGTTTTTCCAGTTTTGACCACACACACACACACACACACACACACACACACACAATATTACAGTATATTACATTCCTTTACCCATAATACATGCACAGTGTGTTCAGATGAGGGCAATTTTTCAACCTCGCTTCCTGCTGCTCCAAACCAACGAATAGCTGCTTCGATGCTCACTACTTGCTTATATGAGAGCTGTTTCTGAACTATGCATCCCTTGCTCGCAATCAATGATTTACATATCGAAGCCCTTGACCATATGAAAGCCGTTCCTGTGGCGAAGCATGAAGCTCCATGGAAATGCTCTGTAATATAACACCAATGAGGACAATCATCAGTGACCAAAACACCCCTTCAGAAAATCTTTATCGACAAGAAAATGAAACTGGCCCATCTGCGACCCAATTTCACCCAACCAGCCATGTTTAATCAGCACTTGCTCAGATGAGAACAGTTTCTGGTTCACGCTTAGCTTTGCTCGAAACCAGTGATATGTCAACACGGAAACAAATGCTGAACGGCCCCGATTAAAACACCCCTTGAGAAAATATCAGTCGACATAAAATTGAAACAGGGGCCCAGCTGCAACAATTTCCAAGACAACTGCATAAGACTGGCCTAAGTTAAAAATGATCTTATTACCTTCAAGGAAAGGATAGTGGTTATTTCCTTAGTAATGGTGTCCAGTTGCTCATATTTTCAGCAACTAGTCTTAAGAGCTGTCAGCAAAAACACACCGAAGAGTCGCAGCAGTAAATCACTAACCAGGGAGATGAGCTAAAATGTTTTTCACCTGCGGTCACATTCCATCCTCACCTCATCAAACCTTTCTGTGACTGTAACTAGACTGAGTTGACATTTCCGTCATACCAGCAGATGCAAATACCTAGGTCATTTTCATGTTTGTTTTTACATTATGAAAAGTTATAACACTCGCCTATTAACACGGCTTATCTAGAAACCGTTTTTCATTACAAGACTGCAGCAGGCTCGCAATATTTTAAAGCAACTGTGATTTATGATGAGGAGAGAGAGAGAGAGAGAGAGAGAGAGAGAGAGAGAGAGAGATTATACTATAGATATTAGTATGCTTAAGTGTGTTGCATGTAAACACTGCATATCGTACGGGCAATTTACCATAGTTTCACATACATTCTTTACTTGAAAACATCAGATTTCATGCAGCAGTCTCTGTCGTTGTCAGTATGGTTAGAGGGAAGTTTTAAATGTAGATTATTTTATTTCCAAAGTTATCATTATGGTCACAGATATAAGCAACACTACGTACTTTAAAGTGATGACTGTTTGCCTTGTCATGGCCACAGTTATTTTTCTGTAGCTAACACCAGACGAAGTTGTTCAGATGACCAGCAAAAATAATGAAGCGTTAAGATGTGGAGGTACCCCGTGGGGGACTCACAAACGCAACCGTGGCCATACTGTACATACTCAGATGTGGTTTCTTGTGATAATTATATGTTGACTCCCCTGCGTCGTTCACAACATAAATTTAGTTATAAAATACGGAGTAGTACATTCAGAGGTGTGTGAGTATGCACCTTCATGTCAAACTAAATGTAGCACTGAATATTGTGTAAAAAATGTCATTATCTCACTGTGTTAGTACACAATGGTTTTAAGGGTGTAGTGTGCTATCACCGCGTCTGTTGCCGTACATCGAAACTTGTGGACTCCGTATATCAGTAACAATGCCAGGACTATGTGAGGCTTTAACTTGCTTCTTTACTGATGATATATTGCTGGAAGGGAATGATAAGCGGTTTTAGAAAATGATAAATTAATTTCCAAAGACGAAGTCGGGGATCTGGTACGGCTGAGCCAGATTGAGAGTTTTCCGTCCGTCCGTTCGTTTGTTAGAGCTCTACCGACCACAGCCATGTTCAGAACCTATTTTGACAAATGAATCCTCTCCCTTTGAAAGTGTGCTATCCTCTTTGTGGTCGACATGCTGTGGTTAAATACAAGGTCAAAGTAATCAAAACTTGAGAGTGCATACCTCCGCCAACGCCAATAACATTTCTGATTTACGGTTGTAAGTCTTCTTTCCTACCTCACAGTCAGTTAATTCTACGGTCTTAGTCCGCCCTGCTACACAATTACAGAGAATACATACCTCCTCCAATGCCAAAAAAATGTATGATTTCTTGCTTCCCGATCCGGACCCAACTAAAAGTTTAATCAGCTCTTCTTTTGACCCACTGCCCACACATCCACCAAATTTCATTGAAATCCGAAAGCAACTTTTTGAGACATCTTGTACACTAACAGGCAAATACTGGTTAATACATAACTCTCTCCAACTTCGTTGGAGGAGGGAAAAAGATCAAGGCTATAGATCAAAGTTCTTTGTTTACAGGAGTAGAAACCTACAACTGGTATCATTGGATGGGGCATTCAAAATACACTAATATATGCCGTCATCACAGTTTTGATACAACCCACTGGAAATTTGGAAATGACAAAAACAAACATACAAGCACGCAAAAAATTAAACACTTCCCTGTGTTGATACCACATTCACTGGTATGGAATAGCGACAAGAAGTGTAAGTTAACCCTTGATATGTTGAAGGATTAACAAATAACTAATTACCTCACAGAGAAAGGATCACAGTCTAACGGGATGCTTGTATAGCCTAAGGTCAGCGCATACCAAAGCTAACACTGCACACGGCAAGGATTAGGCTATACGAGACTTCATCTTCGGGACCTTACAGTGGTAACACGCTGCTAGCCTATGAAAATATCCGTGTGTGTGGAAAACTGAAAGTATCTGTGAGAAGAAAATATTTTACGGCAGAAGTTATTCAGTGAGAACGACTTGAGCGTTATCACCTAATGGAGAAAGTGTTGGAGGAAGCAAAAATGATTTTTTTTTTTTTTTTAATGCCTTGAAGATTTATTTCGTAAATATGGAAACATGGAGAGTGAGATAGAACTGTGATCAATTTGAAGAAAAATATAGTGTACTGGAAGGGAAACTGTTTGGCTCGGAAACTAAAAAGCTGCTGGAGGACAGCGGTATTTTTTTTTTTTTTTTTAACCACCTCTCTCATATCGGTGTGAAACATGGACATTGAGAGAGGAAAATTATGTCAAGGATTCGACCGGTTGAGATGAACTGTGGAAGAGCATCGGTTGGGTTAAGAATCATCGATAGAATGCACAGCAGTAGAATGTATGAAAGGCCTGGTGTGGAGGAAGAAACAGCCCGTGCAGTATGAAATGTGGTATTGTGGAATGGACGAAAAGAACACCCTGAAACAACATGAACACTTAGATAGAACGTAGGACATTACAGGGATAAGGGGAGTATTTCGAAGTGTGACTGTTCCAAGAGGAAGGCCTCCAACAAAATGGGAAAAGAGTCAAACACCTTATAGGCGAGAAAGTTGGTAAAGAAAAGCGAGTAGCTTAAAGAATTGGAGATATTACTGTAATGGCTGCTGCAGCTGGAAACGCTTCTGGTGGGGACTTCGGAAGGGGGGGAGGGGAAAAAGACAACAGCAATAGGAGCCCCCACAAACTGGAAAAAGATACCACCGCTCGCCAGATAACTTAATGTAAAATTAAAAAGTGGGGTCAACTTGAATTACCCTCTGTTATACAATTTTTGTGTTACTTTATTGAAAATAGGACATTTTTTTATTTATCTACATAAAATAATACTGGAGAAAAAATGGCTTCTATATCAAAATACAATAGAAATGGAAGGTTGCGTCCATCTCTGTTTAGGGACAGTCTACATGCGATTATTATGTTGCCTGAGTATTGATCAGTCATTTTTTTTTAGGTGGTGAATGTATATCTGTAGGGCAAAGTTGTAAATGAATATAAAGAAATTGTATCTTACATAAGAAATGAGGGAAATATGGTACTTAAGCAATCGAAGATCATATGAACCGACTGAGCTCATATGGAGGCGCTTGCTTATGGGTAGCGTGGCGTAATTTGTGCTCCCGCTGCTAGGGGCCCAGGGCGGCGCTGATGGTGAGTATACACCACATCTGACTCCCGCGCCTTTTGAAATTACCCGATGGTTCCGGAAAATATAGTGTCATCATCCACTGTGCAGGTAAAATATATGCGGAAAAATAGACTGTAGCAGAAATGAGACGTTTTCTCAAAGCAAGAGGAATATCATGCCTTTAAAAATTCGGGTCGGCTGATCTCAGCCCAGTAAGATTTCGGCCGTACAGTTCGTACTATTATTAAGTGTATAATGGATAGAATCATGTCAGGATTTGCCAGATGACAGATTACGATCTTTGGAAACTGTATGATATATTTTTCGAACAACTGAGATTCATAACACTTGGTAAAAATATACTGAATGCAAAAACACACAATAAGCTTTCATGGTTTTTAGTAAACTCAATAGAGAGCTTTTCAGCGTAAATCTCATTTAGAGCATCAGTAAAATATCTACGATGAATATAACACTGGTATAATGCTTTATGCATGAGTAATAATCCCGACAGAAATTTTTTTTAAAGGAAGGTATACCAGCTCTGAGTGGGTGGTGACCCCACGCAATTTAGTGATCCAGCAAACACTGGCAACTTTCAGGAGCTTGTGGGGGCTCCTCTTTAGACAGACTCTTCGAAAAGAAAACACGGTACACTTTTAATAAACTTTCCCCTTCTTGTTTTAGGAAAATGTCACTCATATTCTTTTTCATATTTCTGTCTCTATCTATCTATTGCCAGACGCCACAAGCCCATAAGGGGTGGCCACTTGACTTTGAGTTATTTGTTTTACGGGGAGGGGCACTAACCCTCCACCAACCCACTTGCTGACACGTAGGGAACACGTATGGTTTGGTTATATGGTTACCACTCAGCGTTGTAAATGGTTTCTTGGCTTACAGGAAACCATTTGGCCTGTCACTCAATGTAAAACCATCTGTAAAGGAAAGAAAAGCAATAAGAAGTGTTTCATATTTACGTGGGTATAATATGTACTTAAGAGAAAACTACAGTACAAACATTTTCCCTTCTTATTTCAAGATAAGCAACTTTTCGATAGTTTTTGAAACATCTTTCTTCCTTAACTACTTACCGCTATTTCTTTGCTATAAAAATACTGCTAATCATGAAAATTTGTCTAACAATGGTAGGGCATTGCGAGCATGATACGTTCCCCAGATTTCTCATTATTTAGAGTTTATCCTAAATGGTTCCCTAAAGCTGGTGGTACCCTATCGACCATAGGCCTAAACAGACTGATGTGACTGCTCCTGGTGGGGAGATGGAGTTAAGAGAATGTGGTGCGCCCATGAGTGACAAATAATGAATCAGACACAGCAAAAGCTCATCTACTGTAAATAGGTCTAGCGCAGGTTGGAAACCACGTCGAGATAACTCACGAAGATAACTATGGAAAACATAAGCGTTATGAGGTCCATCATAAGTGGCAGCCCAGGGAAGTGAGGGACGAGACAGACGGAATCTTTGTCACAAGGCCGAGGAATGAATACAAAGGAGATGGGGGTGATGTGATAATCACATTGTGTAAGACAATTTTTAGTTAAATCTTCTCACTGGTAAACACTCATGTTTTGCTGTGAATCAAGTTTCTATTTAAATTCTAAGTAACATAAACAGTGACATTTATGAATGATAGTGCGAGCATGTAAGCGTTGAGACAAGAAGGCATGAGACAAGAGAGGGGCAATTCGGGGTTGCTACACAAGGGATTCTGGACTTGATCTGAAACCAGAGGTAACAGGAAACAAAATCACATCTTGAGCAATATTATAATTAATTTGGTCCAGTAGCAGACAGCTAAAGAAGGAAGGCATGTGAAATATATTGTAATTTGTCAGTTACGACTGCAACATAGGGAGGTGTAAGAAATGTATAAATGCTCGTAACACACCATACTTGACCCCATGTCACTGATACAAGCAAGAGCTGTGGTGAACGACGCTGGAAAAGAGGTGACACTCTTAGAACCTGCCCTCCTCAAATCCTAAGCCCAGAGTAGTTATCTGTCTTAATAACCCTTGTGTAGTCTATAGCCATAACTTACTTTAAGTTACTAAAAGCCGCAAACTTATGGACAAAGGTAGGCAATGGAACTTTAAGAAATAAGACAATACTCGTAGTGGTTAATCATACTAAACCAAGCCCCGTGGCAGAGAAGGAATATAACTAAATAGGTACGAAATTGAGAACCTGACTTAATTTACAACAGCAAGTCCTTAGTGATTCAGCTCATGAAAAGAACAATAAAATTTTTAATAAGGAGCACTCATACGTCCATCAACTGATTTAAGAGCAAAATATTTGGCTTTGCTTAGTGGCCTTGGCCCTCGATAGAATATTCTAAAATTCGAATTACTTTAATCTTGCCTAACTCTTAACCCTTCACCAACTTTGGTTTAAATCAGATCAGAAGTGCTTGAGTTGACTTTATCTAGTGATCTTAAAATCTGACATTTCCCTGTTTGACTGACTGTTCCAAAATTTAATCTCTTTGTTCTTTCCTGACCCTTAACCCGTTCCAAAAGTTTGGTGTAAATCAGTTAAAATTTGTTTACATTTACATCAGATTCTGGCCTTTGTCCTGTTGTTCTAAAATAATAAGATATTTACCCTTTGCCCGACTCGTAAACCTTCCACCAACTTTAGGTAAGATCAGATGAAAACCCGAGTCATTTTGTTAACCGACACTAACAGGGGTCGAAGTTTGACATTGCCCTGCGACCTTGACTTTTGGCTGATTCATCTCAAAACTGAATCTCTTTGCTCTTCCATGACCCTTAACCCTGTCCTAAAGTTTGGTGTAAACTGGTTAAAGTCTGTATTAGTTGAACTTGGACTTTGACCATGGCTTTTGCCTTATTACTTTAAGAAGTAAAAGACCTGCTCCATGGCCGACTCTCAACCTTTCTACCAAGTCTGACTTGTCGGATGAAAACTGAGTTATTTTGTTGACCAACACACAAACGGGTCGAACTTTGACATTCGACTGATTATGTTTAAAACTGAATCTCTTCAGTCTTATTTTACTGGAAAACATTTCCCATAGTTTGGCTGAAGTTGGATAAAAATTGATTTTTCTGGCTCGACACTTGGCTTAGTTCTGTGATTTAGAACTTTGACCAATTCTTCCCAAAAGCTTGTTACTTCCACCAAGTTTGGTTAAAATCGGTAAAAAAAAAAAAAAAAAAAAAAGTTATTTTGTTAACACACACACACACACACACACACACACACACACACACACACACTTATCGAAACTCCTTCAATAAATCTCGGTTATTCATTTGCTGTGTATATATATTGTTACATAGCCTATGATTTCATCATCCTTTGTGTAATTTTAACGCACAGTATGCTGCATGTTTGATCACGAGCGTGTTCTGCCTCAGTTCCCCCCTTCTACCGTTATAGTAGAGTAAGTCGTCCTTTCTGTTATTCAGTGCGGGACTGTCGACCGTTTGTCCCCATCGCTTCATTTGCGCGTCCCTCTTACAAGTTGTATCAGGCTCTGCTGGCCCCTATATAATGAGCTCAGTCTCTGCATCATTGCCACTTAGATCTGCTCCTCATTTTGTTCACATCTCTGTCCTCCCCTGTACAGATATTATTATTGTGAGTGCTCAAGAAATCTCCAACCATCTAGCAGCTGTGTGTAATTTGAGTATAACTGTTGTTGCATTTTTTCTTGTACTGTATAGCATAAGTTTAATTTGTAGGCCTAGTGAAGTTTTTGTAATTCATGTAGGGTTCTTTGTGTCAGTCATTTTTGATAATAGTTTGTATCTGTAAGTATTTATCTGGCATTCACTGAGTATTATCTGGTATCTCATTTTATCAGGGCTGACTTAGATAAATTTACTCTTGCTAATTTCGTGTTAATAGAGGCTATTGCAGTTAACCATATATTTAACCTGTTTATTTGCCATTACATTATCCTTATGAGTCCTGAATGTTTTGTTGTTAGTTTGTGCATTAAACTTTAACTTGTAATTTTACCTAACTCTATTGTTTTGAACCTGGAACTTTACGGGACAGTAGTGACTCTTAGCATTCTCACTTAAAGTGTACGTTATCTTTCTCTGTTCCGTAACATAAATTTGGTGACCTCATATCAGGATATTCAGGATATTATCATAAGGATATTGTTTGATATTTTGTGACTGTGATATATTCATGATGGCTACTATTTCTACACTTGATGAAGCCAGGGATTTTTTGTCAAATGTGCAAACAGTGTGTGATATAGAAAACAGAACAAAGAATGAACTTAAGATTGTTGCTCAACAATTGGGATTTGTTGTTCGCTCTCATCAGTCTAAAGATCAGATTGTTGCCATGATTAATGAAAGCTTGTTCAATGTAACTCCTCCAAATGAGCAAACGCAGATTGAATTAGCCAAGTTACAGCTAGCCCTGCAGGAGGCTAAGGCTAAGGAGGCTGAATTTCAGGCAAAAGCTAAGGAGGCTGAGGCACAAGTTGAAATTGCTAGAATTCAGGCAGACCATGAGTATCGCATGAAACAAGGTGGAACTGGATCATCTAGCTCTGATGATTTTGATGTGGCTAAAAATGTTAAACTTGTCCCTCCTTTTAATGAATCTGATTTAACAAAGTATTTTCAGTTGTTTGAGAGGGTAGCTACAGGTTTTAATTGGCCTAAGGAGTATTGGCCAGTACTCCTTCAAACTGTTCTCACCGGTAAAGCTCAAGTAACTTATGCATCTTTGCCTCAGGATCAATCTGATAATTATGATGTAGTTAAGAGCTTGATTCTTAAGGCCTATGAGCTTGTTCCTGAAGCATATAGAGTAAAATTTAGGACAACTTACAAGCAAGATAAGCAATCCCATGTTGAGTATGCAAAAATCAAAGAAGATTTGTTAGAGCAGTGGTTAAATTCTAAGAATGTGGATTCTGATTTTGGTAAATTTAAGCAGATGATTTTGCTGGAGGACTTCAAAAGGTGTATTTATAAAGATGTAAGCCTATATCTTGATGAGAAAAGAATAGATAATTTGTCTGATGCTGCAGTTTTAGCTGATGAATATGTTCTCACTCACAAGAGATATTCTAGAGAAAAAGGGAAAGCTGAGAGTAAGTACGTTGCCTCTACTCAGAGTACAGGTAACAGGAAAGAGAATAAGGATGATGTTTCTCAGGAAGTAAATACCAGCTTCACCTCTAGATTTCAGAAAAGTAAATGTACTTATTGTAGTAAGCTTGGTCATACTACGGAGAGATGTTTCAGGAGACAGCGTGATGTGAACAAAAAGGAGTCTTTAAATATTCAGTCAATTGGTCTAGTGTCCACTCTTGAGAGTTCCCAGAATTCTTTAACTGAGTTAACTGAACCTGCTTTGAGGGGTAACTTAAATTCTCATGATGGAGCTCCTCTTTTGAGCAGTAACGTGGGTGACACTCTCAAGAGTTCATGTGCTAATTTCCTGTCTGATGGTTTTGTCAGTCCTCTGGACAGTAATGACAGGAAATCAGTTAAAATATATCGTGATACAGGTGCTTGCCAATCCCTTATGCTGACCAGTGTTCTAGGCTCTAATTTTAATTCCTCTGATGAAACTGTAATCTTACAAGGTGTAGGGAATAATTACTTCTCTGTTCCTCTGTGCAGAGTGAATTTAGAGTCTGGTTTTGTTAATGGTTCTGTTATGGTTGGGTTGGTTGAGACACTCCCAATGTCAGGTGTAACTTTCTTACTTGGAAATGATATTGGTGGAAGTCAAGTGTGTCCAGCTCCTCAGTTGTCTAGTGAGCCAGTGGCTGCGTCCCAGGATTGTGATGTCCCTGATGTGTTCCCTGCATGTGCTGTCACTAGGGCTAAGTCTAAAGTTACTGGTGATTTAGAGGATAATGATGATGATGATGTTATCCTAGCTGACACTTTTCTTGCTAATTTGGACCACTCACCAGATGAGGCAGTACCCCGTAGTGTTGATAATTTGTCTCGTCAAGAGTTGGTTGAGTTGCAGGTTGCTGACCCTGAGTTGAAAGGTCTAGCTAACTCTGCTTGCAGTGAGGAAGAGTCAGCTGGTGCTTCTACTTGTTATTATGTAAAGTCAGGAGTACTTATGAGGAAGTGGAGACCCCCAACAGCATCAGCCGACTGTGAATGGGAGGTTGTACATCAAGTTGTCATCCCTCGTGTTTGTAGGCAGGATATCATTAGAGTGGCTCATGATTCCAGTTTGGCAGGACACCTTGGAGTGAGGAAGACTGTGGCACGCATTTTGAAACACTTCTACTGGCCAGGTATCTTCAGGGATGTTTCCTGGTATTGTAAGTCTTGTCACACCTGTCAAGTTGTGGGGAAGTGTAATCAGACTGAAAAGGTTGCACCTCTAGTTCCCATTCCTCCTTTTGAGGCGCCTTTCACCCGTGTGTTGGTGGATATTGTGGGCCCTCTTCCTAAGACTTCTTCAGGATTTTCTTATGTGTTGACCATGATTGACATGGCTACTCGTTATCCTGAAGCCATTCCACTTAGAAACATCTCAGCAAAGAATGTGGTTAAGGAAATGCTGGGGTTCTTCACAAAGTTTGGTCTGCCTAAGGAGGTACAGTCAGACCGGGGAAGTAATTTCATGTCAAACGTTTTCAAGCAGTCTCTGAAAGAGTTGGGCATCACCCAGATCACGTCTTCAGCTTACCATCCCCAGACCCGAGGAGCGTTGGAGAGATATCATCAAACACTCAAATCGATGCTCAAGAAATACTGTTTGGAACATCAGAAAGACTGGGATAAAGGTCTTCCATTCGTTGTGTTTGCTGCAAGAGAATCTCCAAATGAATCACTGGGCTTCTCACCTTTTGAACTACTGTTTGGCCATGAAGTAAGAGGACCCCTTAAGTTACTCAAGGAATGCTGGCTGTCGGAGGAAGATGACGTCAACCTGCTGGAGTATGTGATGAAGTTCAAAGAACGGCTGTCCACTGCTTTACAGCTGGCGAGAGAGAATTTAGGAGCTGCTCAGGAGAAGATGAAGACTTGGTATGATAAGAAGTCCAGGTTACGCCACTTTCAGCCAGGAGATCAGGTTTTGATTCTGCTACCAGTTCATGGGCAACCTCTTCAAGCCAAGTTTAGTGGCCCTTATTTCGTGGAGAAGAAACTCAGTGATGTCAGCTATGTCATCGCCACACCAGATCGTAGAAAGAGCAAGCAACTATGTCACATCAACATGCTAAAGTTATATCACAAGCGGGACGAAAATAATCCAGTCTGCACTGTAGCTGTTCCACCCGAGTCTGCAAGTGAAGCTCTCCCATGCAGTATGAGCCTGAGTGATAGTTTGGGGAAGAATCCTGATATCATGAATGATCTCCAGACTAAGCTTTCTCATCTACCACCCAAGGAAAGGCAGGAGTTTTCGGCATTACTGCAGGAGTACCCGCAAGTGTTCCGTGCTACTCCAGGAAGAACCACTGTGTTGATGCATGATGTCGATGTTGGAGACGCAAAGCCAATTAAACTGCCTCCTTACCGTGTGAACCCAGTGAAAGTTCCTCTCATCCAGAAGGAGCTTGGCTACCTGTTGGACCACAAGATGATTGAGCCCTGTCAGAGCGAGTGGAGTTCTCCTGTCACTCTAGTCCCTGAGCCCGGTGGGTCACAGCGGCTTTGCATCGACTACAGACGTGTTAATCAGATAACCAAAACAGACACCCTCTCCCTCGTGTGGAAGATTGCATAGACAAGATCGGAAAGGCTAGGTACATAAGTAAGTTTGATTTGTTAAAGGGATACTGGCAAGTACCTATGACTGAACGTGCTAGGGAGATCTCATTTTTTGTAACATTAGGAAAGACCTTTGCATGGTCTGTAATGCCATATATAGATTGTTTTAGAGTAATAAGAAATTTCCTTTGTAAATTTCTTTTTCTTTGTGGGGAGGTGTTACATAGCCTATGATTTCATCATCCTTTGTGTAATTTTAACGCACAGTATGCTGCATGTTTGATCACGAGCGTGTTCTGCCTCAGTTCCCCCCTTCTACCGTTATAGTAGAGTAAGTCGTCCTTTCTGTTATTCAGTGCGGGATTGTCGACCGTTTGTCCCCATCGCTTCATTTGCGCGTCCCTCTTACAAGTTGTATCAGGCTCTGCTGGCCCCTATATAATGAGCTCAGTCTCTGCATCATTGCCACTTAGATCTGCTCCTCATTTTGTTCACATCTCTGTCCTCCCCTGTACAGATATTATTATTGTGAGTGCTCAAGAAATCTCCAACCATCTAGCAGCTGTATGTAATTTGAGTATAACTGTTGTTGCATTTTTTCTTGTACTGTATAGCATAAGTTTAATTTGTAGGCCTAGTGAAGTTTTTGTAATTCATGTAGGGTTCTTTGTGTCAGTCATTTTTGATAATAGTTTGTATCTGTAATTATTTATCTGGCATTCACTGAGTATTAGCTGGTATCTCATTTTATCAGGGCTGACTTAGATAAATTTACTCTTGCTAATTTCGTGTTAATAGAGGCTATTGCAGTTAACCATATATTTAACCTGTTTATTTGCCATTACATTATCCTTATGAGTCCTGAATGTTTTGTTGTTAGTTTGTGCATTAAACTTTAACTTGTAATTTTACCTAACTCTTTTGTTTTGAACCTGGAACTTTACGGGACAGTAGTGACTCTTAGCATTCTCACTTAAAGTGTACGTTATCTTTCTCTGTTCCGTAACAATATATATATATATATATATATATATATATATATATTTATATATATATATATATATATATATATATATCAGTGAACCCAGTGAACTGCAGGCTGAATCTTGTTTTCTCATACAGTCCTCTCTCTTTCCTTCCGGGGTTAGGGAGAGAATTGAGGGGCGTTTGTGTAGCTGGGAGCTCCACCACCCGATTATATTATTGCCACCTCGGGAGGGCGCCCCTCTCTGTCACCATATTTCTAGTTACATTGTGTTAATAAGTCACATATAAGTATACATGATAAGTTTGTAGGGGTAAACAACTGACAGTGGAGACAGTGATGTGCTGATACCTAGATTGGAATACCTTAGTACTTCAGGAGACTCGCCCAAGCTGAGGCTAGAAGGGGTTCCATCGCGTGACCAGTGTGCCGAGATACCACTGAACCACCTTGGTCAGGGAAATACTGCCGCATGTGTGCTGTACATCTCAGAGTTAATAAGCATGTTGATAGTACGATATAGAAAATACTACTCAATGGTTGACATCTAAGTACTTAAATAAAAGTAATAATAATAATGATACTACTACTACTACTACTACTGCTACTACTACTATTAGGCTACTACAATTACGACTGCTGCTGCTGCTGCTGGGCGTGGAGGAGAACAGGTACTCAAGAAACCGAAACACATTCCCAGGAAACCAGCTCAGACCGTGCCAGCCGTCACTACAAGATTTTGCACTTGCCTTCCACATGATTACAAGAAAACACTTCAGGTATCAGACTGGAGATTAGAAATGAAATTCTCTGTTTCAGTGATGTTTTATATTAACTCTGACCTTTGTAACCGATGTACAAGTCATTTAATAACCCTGATCTTAATGCAACGTACTTCATTTCTTTGTTAATGCGATTTTTACCTTGAATTTTAACCTTTCTACTCCAAGCCACACTGCCTTCCACCCACTGCCATGCTCTGCATCCGTGATAAACCACGTGGGTCTAAAGATCGCATTCTGTGCCTTTAGAAATTTCGTAGCACCTCTTCTGTAACGATCTATTCTGCACGTTACACTTTAATATCCTCTCTCATATTACTAAAAACAATATAAACGTCATACAAGTGAATGTTAAGAAATGATATACAAAACTTATTGCTGAGAAAGAGGCGTCACGAATTCTCCGACCCCATCAAGAAATACAGCCCTGTGGACCGTTGCTTACCCGGGATCAGCACACTCGCAATACAACCCTGTCCCTCTGAGTCCACTAATCCGGGACTTACCTCTTGTCGGCCAGCTATCATTAATCCCCCAGTAATCCTGACACGACGAGACGCCACTCCTTTGCGGGCCAAATTCATCTGGCTATAGAAAGAAGTGGAGACTTTAAACACTTTCAGCCTGATCATGTTTTTCTTCTTATCACCAGACGAATTTATATAGCTTAGGGTAGAAACTTCGAACTGGAGGAACCTTCATTAACCCCTTCATTCCAAAACATTTCCCTCAGCTGAAGAAAACAGCAAAGAGTCAGATGGTTGCAAAAATAACTATCCTAGGCAATGAGGGGTCACTTCCTACCTGAACACAATCATTTGACCGCAGCAAGAATAAAATGGTCAGTATATAATTGTCGTTGTTATATATCTCTCTTACGTAAGTGGGAATATGGGGTCCTGAAGGAAAGAAGAATGATGGAAGGAATGAAGAGAAGGAAGGAATGGACAGGAGAGAGTAAACAGGAGGGACGGACGGAGATGGTGTGTGTGTGTGTGTGTGTGTGTGTGTGTGTGTGTGTGAGAGAGAGAGAAATGAGAGGGGAGGAGAGAGATAAAGTGAAGGGATAAGAAGGGAAGGGAGGAGCGCAGGAAAGTGAAGGGATGGACGGAGATATGAAAAGAGTAAGGAACTAGAAAGATGGGTAGGGAGGAAGGAAAATGAAGAGACAGAGAAGGGGGAAGGACAGAGGGAAAGAAGAGGAACTCTGGGAGGAGAATGAGAAGGGAGATGAAAAAAAAAATAAAAATGCAACACTAAAAGAGGGAACGAAAAATGTGAGAGCAGAAACAGAGAAAGGAGGAAAGAAGCGAGGGCCAGAGACGTGAAGCATACAAACGTGAATATATACACTTATAGACTAGCATACAAGAAGATATATACCCCCACATACAAGCTTGCCAACATATATATAAGCATACGCACAGACCTACGCTCATACATATGAGCATACACATACATACATACAACAAACATTCCCAGACACATACAGAGCATACAAGCATATTCATATATACATACATACATACATGTACAAACACCCTCACAAACATCATACACGTATACAAATACAATTACACACACACACACACACACACACAGGGACGAGTAGACTGTAGCACCAGTCGAGCAAGGCAGTACTCCCGAGGTGGATGGAAAGCTGATGACAGGGAGTGCTGGAGCTCCCGTTTCATCAGCCCTCAGGACTAGTTCCTAACCATCCCCCTTTGCTGAACATTTTCAGTGTCTCAGTTACACAGAGAATAGGCCAGCATGCTCTCCAATACAAATTTCTCTAACTATCTACACCAAACTACATGCACAGTACACACTACACTTCCTTTTCCAAAATTCAAAAAATTATGGCATCTCATCACCTAACCTCGGAGTCCCCAGGGGGGGGACCATAAATGCCCCCACCATCCGCCCCTCTCCCGGTGACGACTCAAGGTGCCTGGAACCACTGTCTGACTCTCTTTTCATTTCTGCAACATTCGCGGCCTTTCCTCTAACTTTCGCTCTGTTGAGCACCATCTCTTCTCCTCTAAACCTCACCTTCTTTTTCTAACTGAGACTCAGCTGTCTGAGGCAACTGACAGCAAATCCTTTTCTGTATCTTCCTACTTTCTGTATACTCATTTCAAAGCCAAAGGTGGCTGTTGTGTATATATACGCAACGACTTATCTTGCTCTCGTGTTCCTAAACTCGATTCTTCTGAATTCTCTACACTCTGGCTTCGGCTTTCCTGTCATTCTCTGACTAAATATATCTGTGCTGTTTACTTATCCCCTAATTCTACTGACTATCAAAAATTCTTTGACTATCTTACTTCTTCGATGGAACACATTCTATCCATTTTTCCTTTCTCTGAAATCTCCATTCTAGGAGATTTCAATGTTCACCACCACCTTTGGCTCTCCTCTCCTTTCACTGATCCACCTGGTGAACAAGCCTACATCTTTTCTATCCTTAATGACCTAGAGCAGCTTCTACAGCACCCTACCCGTATCCCAGACCGCCTTGGAGAGAGCTCCAACATACTTAACCTCTTCCTCACAACTAATCCTTCTGCTTACACTGTTAATCTTTTCTCTCCGTTGGGCTCCTCCGATCACAACCTTATCACCTTAACCTGTCCTATCACTCCAGTACGGCCTGTGGACCCTCCAGGGAAACATCGTCTGTGACATTTTGGAGCTGCAGATTGGGAGGCCCTCAGGCAGTACTTCTTTGATTTTCCCTGGAATGATTATTGCTTCCATGGCTGGGAGCCATCTGGGTGTGCCTTGTGCATTACGGAGGTTATTCTCTCGGGCATGGAAGCATACATTCCTTTCTCATATCCTTTGACTAACGCAACAAAGCCTTGGTTTAATCACGCTTGTTCTAATGCTGTTCGCAACAAGGAGAGGGCCTACAAAAGGTACCGGAGCCAACCCACCCCTGAATCACATCATCTTTACGTTTCTGCCCGGAATCGTGCTAAGTCTGTTCTTCGCTCTGCTAAAAATAATTT
>NC_137010.1:38153001-38208001 GCF_032717465.1 Coenobita brevimanus | reverse complement strand
AAGTTGTTTGTCATTGTCTTTGCCAAATTTACTGTAATGCTTGAAAAAGATCATCTTGCTTGCCTTTTTATTTCATTTTTGACATGCCAGTGTTACAGGTTCTGTGTAACCTTCTTAAACACGTGTATCAGAGCAGGGTATGTTGTTTGGACGAACGGCAGGCAGTAGTACGCGTATAAGCACTGATTCTCGTAATTCATATTACTGGAGTCACACAGATTTATTTGTTTCCCTTCATTGTGTCACTGTGAACTGTTTAAATATATGACAGCTTTTCTGGTAAGTTCTTCGATGCTTTAATATATCTGGTTTTGCTTCGACGCCGATTCAGCCACCCTTCAGTCTTTAACCTTTTCAGTCCGATTATGTATTACTTGCTTCACTTTGTATTACCGCCAGATGATTGCAATCACCTTACGTGAGAGTTTTCGAACAGGGGAGGTAAAATTTAGCCTGTAATAACCCATTATTACAAGCTCCTTCCTAAAATGAATAAAATTGCCTGATCATAGCATATTCTTTATCCCCTTCATAAGGAAGAATCCTCCCTACCTGAATTGAACTGTTTCCTGGTACCATTTATTTTATCTTGGCAGGCGCTTTTTTTAAATATGAGAAAGCAAGTTACATTAAAATATTAAATTGGTCCAGAATATCATAGGTCAAATTTACTGGTCCTAACTTATCGAGATGTTGTTGTTGTTGTTGTTTAAAGATTCCCTGCACCTATAGTGCAGGCCGGGCCATACATTAGCCCGGTCATTGGGGTATGGGCTGGTTAAAAAACCGTAAGGGGGGAGGACAGGACCTGGGGATTGCCCAGCACACACGTCCTGTCTCCTGGCTGGCTTAACTTATCGAGAGACGAAATCACTGGATACTGTGGCAGGTGGTGGTAGTGGTGCTGACGCGTGGTGGCAGTATGCAATCATGATGTGATGATGTGTGGGGATGGTGGGTGCAATCGATAAGGATAATCTATTTTAATAAAAGCATTTTCCGTAACTAATAACATTAGTTAATTATTTGTTGCCAGTACTAAGCCAGTTTCAGTCGTTTTCACAACGAGAGGTCTCACCTAATGAAAAACAGTTTTGGACACAAGCAAAATTACTGCAAGAAGTAAAGAGAACATCCTGAAAGAATCATATGTAGCCTACGGTACAGACAAGAGTCAATAATAAGTAGCCTTGTTGGTCGAAGCTAAATATTAGGTGAAAATTGTTAAGTATTGCAGGCTGGTGGTATAATTTCAATTTACAGTATCTGGTGATTGCACAGCAGTGACATGTGGTGATTGTGTGATGTGTTGGCAAACAGTATTATAGCATAGTGTGGTGGCAATGGTGTGGTGATGCCTGTGTGTGTGTGTGTGTGTGTGTGTGTGTGTGTGTGTGTGTGTAGTGGTGGTGGATGTGTATGCACAAAAGTGTTGGTGTCTGATGATGTGTGCGATGGGGTGTGGTGATAGTGTTGGTGGTGGTGGTGCATTGCGTTGGTCTGCAGTAATGACAAGGGTGTAAAAGTGGTGGCTTTTGAGTGGTGATGTGTATGATAATGTTGATGTACGGTGATGGCGGTGCTACGTGGTTGTGATATGGTGTGTACAGAAGTGATGGTTGTCCTGTTTGATGATATTTGGTGTGATGGAGGTGTAATGCATGGTGCTATTACAGACAGATATAGACAGAGATAACAGATAGATAGATCGATGGATATAGACAACTGGAAATGTGTGTGTCTGTGATACTCCGTATGAGAAATTACCCAGTGCATGAGAGGAAGGAAAGATACCAATATTGTAAGTACATATTGTGAAATGAGTAGAATAATCCTTATACTAGCATATCTGTTGGTGAAGATCATAATGAAAGAAAAAAGCGGTAGTGGTGTGATATATAATATATATATATATATATATATATATATATATATATATATATATATATATATATATATATATATATATATATATATAAGCACACATAGATGAAACAGCCAGAGAGATGGATAGATATGGACAGATAGTTTGGATATCACCATCATCTAATCCTTTCTTGACTCATCAGGAGAGTAGAAGCGCAGGGCTAGTGTACTCAGTTTTGACGAGGGTGCCCAGCCGCGCTTATCCCTGGGTAGCTCAGTATGAGCCATAAACTCTAAACATTCCTTGGACATAAACGTTTACCGGCTCAGTCTGTTTGAAGCGCCTTAACCCAGTACAAAACCAAGCATTTTAGGGTTGTAAGGTTACCACCCAACGTCGTAAATGATTTCCTAGTTAACAGGAAAACATCTGACTTGTAACTTAATGCAGTCACCTAAAGGCTGCACTACACAGACTGAGTGGTGGGTGACTTAAACTATATATATATATATATATATATATATATATATATATTCTTACCCCATTAAAAGCTTAGAAACCCGGGGCTAGGCTTCTCAGTCCCTCCCTTTAAGGCAAGGGCGACCAGCCTCACTTGTTGGGGACTTACATCCATGGTCGCAGGGACGTGTTTATTCTGAGCTCTCCTGTAGCTTTCAGGGCTGCCCCACCGGCATTAGCTCTTTTTTTTTCTTTTCTTTTTTTTAACCCTTCTGGTGACGTTAGGCTAGCTAGTTGCTCATATTCCTCCCCTCTCTGAGGGAAGGAATATGATTAACTAGCAGGTGTCTGTACCGTTATACTGAGACTGTTTTTGTCTTCTGCCCATGGAGGGTCCCCATACTGATCGCTCTGGAGCGTGAATTAACACGGTCGGGCCTCCCTGGAGTGGTCTGAGAGGGCAATCCCAGCTTTAGGTGTTTGGTCCCGGGTTGTTTGTCCCTTGCTCGGTTTTTCTTCTTCCCACTTCCCCCTAAACGAGGGAAGTGGTTCCTATGGTGGATGCCCCTACTGCCTCCCTCTCCCCCCTTCAGGGGGAGGGAGGTGGTCCAGACAATTTGACTGATAGACGGACTGACCGCCTCCTGACAGAACGGCCCCAGGCTCGATCCACACTTAACATTAATGTTAACGATTCCCAGTTCGTCACCCTCCATGCTCTTAGTTCCACTTCCTTGAGCAGTCTCAATCCTTTCATCATCAAGAAAGTCATTAATGGCTGGACTGGGGAAGTGGAACAAGTAAAAAAAACTTGCTAATGGAGACTTGCTCGACAAACCTGCCAACTCCTCCCAGGTAAAAGACTAGATGAAACTGCATAAATTCCACTGCCATGATGTCGAACCGAGGATCCCTCATGCCATGAATTCCTGCAAGGATGTCATCACCTGCATAGATTTCATGGTTAAGGAAGAGGACGAGATCATACAGGAACCTGCTCAGCAGGACGTAATTGATGCCCGGTTTATCACTAGATATTCCGAAGGCGTGAGGACGAAGATGGCCACTATTGTTTTGACCTTCAGCAAAGTTTCGCTCCCAGCCATTGTTAAAGTTGGCTACGAAATCATTAACGTAAGGTCATATATCCCCAGCCCATTTCGTTGTTTAAGGTGTCAATTATATGGGCAAAATGATAAGACTTGATGGGCTTCCCTGTCAATGTGTGGCGAATGTGCAACACAGGGTCACAATGCTGAGCTCTGCGCATCAGAGACTGTTTGTTGCTTTCACTGTATAGGTGCTCACTCCACTTCATCTAGGGATTGTCCCAAGTGGAAGGAGGAGAAAGAGGTCTGTGTGGTGAAGGCGACTGAGGGTATCTCCTACTATGAAGCTAGGAAAAAGGTAAAGGAGTTGCATGCAACTCCCACGCCAAATAGGTCCTATGCTTCGGCGGTGATGTCCCGTCCTGTGATGTGCTCTGTTGAAACACAGACTGACCCTGAACCGGTTCCTCTTGCCTTGCACTCTACCTCTCCATCTCAGCCTCCTGTCCAATCCATCTCTCATATTGACATCCCTGTTGCGACCTCTTACTCCCAGGCTGCTGCTACCTCTCATTTAGTCAAGCTTAAACTGAAGGCCGACAACTCAGATAAATGTAATATGACCACCCTCACAAAACAGTCATGTCCTCATGTTCTTCCTGTTCCTGGTCCAGCGAGGGAGAGAAGGGTTAGGTCGTCCTCGGGGGAGACAGGGAGCCTTGTTATTGACGAAAATATGGAGGTTTCCATCAGCAAACACCGGGATAGGTCCCCCAGTAGTCATTCGCTTGTTGGCGGGCAGCATTAAAAAACTAAGAACATTGGCCACCCTCATAAATCTTAAACAGTCACACTCACGGTGTTACAATGGAATTGTAGGACTCTTGGGAATTAATTACATCATGTAGCAATCTTGCTTTCTAAACACAGGCCAGACGTAATTTGCTTACAGGAATTGCGCTTGGTGGATCACCCTGATCCTCCATAGTTCAGACACTACCATTCGTATAAAAGATATGATGGTCACGGAGTTGCCATATACACACGCAAATCACACCCACAAATGGGAGTAGCTCTAAAATCTACTCTGGAAGCTGTCGTGCGCAGAGTAAAATTTAATAACACGTATCTGTCTATTTGCTCTCTGTACTGTCCACGACATGGTACCACTAATAGTAATGCTATGAATTCACTATTGGAACATCTTCTGTGGAATAAGTTAGTGTCTGGCGACTTTAACACCCATCACTATCAATGAGGTAGCTTGAGGTTGGATGGTCGTGGTGAGCAAGTAGCCGACCTAATACTAGAGTCCAGTCTTTGTCTTCTGAACGATGGTAGAGCGACTTGTATAGATGATCGTACTGATAACTTTTCGGCTATTGACTTATCTCTGGCCTCCCCAGGTATACATCAAGATGTCCTGTGCGATGCCTATGACGACTCCTTGGGAAGTGGGAGCATGGCGTGAAATGGCGGGGGACAGGGCGACTTGGAGGCGATTTGTTTGTAGCCACCCCAAACGGGATTGAGGCGTCTGGCAACAGAAAATAGATTGGGGATCCTTCTCCTATATCTGGGGAGACCATAGATTTTAAGGTCGAAAATTTTACCAATTCCATATCACACGCCGCTGAGACTGCTATTCCCAAGGCTTCTACAGTTCATGCGAAGCATAGAGCACATTGGTGGACGCCGGACTGCCGACAAGCATTAAGGAAATGCAATAGGAGAGACAGGATTTTTGATGGTCAGTCTGCAAAGGAAAATTTTATTGCATACAAACAGGCACGGGCTGAGGCAAGGAGAAAAATAAGATGAGCTAAGCGTGACTATTGGTGGAATTTTGTGTCCAAAGTGAATCGTTCTACATCATTAAGTAAAGTCTGGTCCACCATTAAAATATTTATAAAGGCCCATATATCCCAGTGACCACACTACAGGTCAATAATAACATCTATGACGATCCCGTGGACGTTGCTAACATCCTCACTAGGAGTTTTTCTCATGTAAGTAGCTCAGCCAATTATGATCAACATTAGGAAGGGAAGAGGTTGTGTAGATCATATATTCATTCTTAGATTATTAGTGGAAAAGTTTCTAGAAAAGGGATAGAAGTTGTATGCAGCCTTCATGGATTTGGGGAAAGCATATGACGGGGTGGATAGACAAGGATTGTGGAAATTATTAAGAATATATGGAGTAGATGGGAAGTTGCTGAAGGCCGTGAAGAGTATGTATGAGGGTGCTAAGGCTGCAGTGTGTGTGGATAATGAACTAAGTGAATTTTTCTTTTTGAAGGTTGGATTGAACAAGGATGTGTCATGTCTCCATGGTTATTCAATCTGTACATGGATGGGGTAATAAAAGAGATACAAGTAAGGGCAGTGGATGTTGGAGCGGCCCTAGTGAGAGAGGGCAGTGTTTCGAAACTCCCTGTACTGTTGTTTCCAGATGATACTGTGCTGTTAAGCGAAGACGATGGGGAGCTGCATGGCTTGGTGGATGAGTTTGGGACAGTGTATAAGAAACGGAACCTAAAGGCGGATGTAGGGAAGAGTAAAGTTATGGTCTTCGAGAGAAGTGAAATCAGTGAATGTACAGTGAGGTTGGATGAGGAGGAAATGGAAAATGTGTGTGTATTTAAGTAGTTGGGTAGTGTGATGAGTAAGGATGAAAGTTTAGAGGATGAAGTGCTTGAAAGGATACAACAAGGAAGAAAAGTTGTTGGTTCCTTGAATGCAGTGATAAGAAACAGGGAAATGAAACAAGGAAGAAAAGTTGCTGGTTCCTTGAAAGCAGTGATAAGAAACAGGGAAGTGTGCATGGAAATAAAAAAGCTGCCAGATGACAATATTGTGATACCAACTCTAACGTATGGAATTGAAGCTTGGACCTTGTTGGAGGGACAGAAGTGAAGAATGAGAGCAGTGGAAATGAGTTATTTGAGAGAAGCATGTGGAGTCACATGGAGAGACAGACTGACAAATGAGGAAGTCAAGGAGCGTTGTGGTGTGGATGTGGATGTGATAGGAAGCGTTAAGAGAAACACACTGAGATGGTATGGCCATGTGGATAGGATGGAGAGTGAGAGACTGACGAGGAGAGTGTATGTAGATGGATGGGGGATGAGATGGAAGGATGGAGTGGAGAGGTATATGAAAGAGGAGTGTGTGAGCTGGGAGCAGGGCAATGAAATGGCGGAGGACAGGGTGACATGGAGGCGATTTGTTTGTGGTCACCCCTTACTGGATTAAGGCTTCTGGCAATAGATAGATAGACAGAGATTTTCAACATCAGAAACCCACGGCTGAGCAACGGATATTAGACTTTGCCACAGAAGACGTAGACTACCCGTATAATCTAGAGTTTTTTTTGTTTAATGCGAGAAAGAAGGAACCAAAGGCCATGAGCCCGCAGTAACAGTTCCCTTCAAGAGAAAAACAAAATACAATAGAGAGCCAAATTCAAGATCCGATCATTTTGAGATGCATGGACACACTGCGTTTGAAAGACTGGAGATCATAGGCAGCAGGAAATACAGACACAGGGAGACAGTTCCAGAGTTGACCAGTTGCATAAATGAAAGACTGGGAGTAACGGTTAACTCTTGCATTAGAGAGTTGGACAGAAAAGGGATGAGAGTTTGCTGCCAGAAGGGTGCTACGCACCCGTCGTAGAGGTGGAGGAATGCAAGCAGACAGTTCAGAGGAGCAGTGACCATTAAAGTAGCGATAGAAAAGAGATAAAGATGTAACAGTGCGGCGAAGAGACAGAGGTTGAAGGGAGTCAGTAAGAGGAGGAGAGTTAATGAGACGAAAAGCCTTTGACTCCACCCTATTGAGAAGAGCTGTATGTGGGGAGCCTCCCCACTCATGAGAGTTGTACTCCACACAGGGACGGATAAAACCACTGTATAGAGTCAACAATTGTGCAGTGGTAAAGAAAGAGTGGAGTCGGCTTAGCACACCCAATCTCTTGGAAGCAAATTTTACAAGAGATGTAATATGATCTTTCCAAGATAAGTCCCGAGTAAATGAAACCCCAAGCATGTTCAAGGATAATGCAGGATTAACCTGAATATTATTAAACATTAGTGGGTATACCTGTGGAAGATTTTGACGGGTTGATAGGTGTAAGAACTGAGTCTTAGATGCATTAAAACAACCATATTATTTTTACCCAAGTCAGAGATACGAGCCAAGTCAGACATTAGGTGTGCCATAGCCTCATCCCTTGTTTGTTGAAGTAACTGTTGAGATGGGCGTTGCGGGAACCGAATGGAAAGGTGAAGGTTGGAGTCATCAGCGTATGAGTGGATAGGGTTAGATGTACAGCTTAGAAGATCATTGATGAATAAAAGGAAGAGAGTTGGCGATAGGACAGAGCCCTGAGGAACACCACTGTTGATAGATCTAGGAGAAGAACGATGGCCGTCTACAACAGCGGCTATAGAATGACCAGAGGGGAAGCTAGCGATGAAGGCACAGATAGAAGGATCGAAACCGTAGGAGGGCAGTTTGGAAATTAAAGATTTATGCCAGACTTGATCGAAAGCCTTTGAGATGTCAAGTGCAATGGCAAAGCTTTCACCAAAGTCCCGAAAGGAGGATGACCAGGAGTCTGAAAGGTAGGTGAGAAGATCGCCAGTGGAGCGTCCCTGACGGAACCCATACTGACGATCGGAAAGAAGGTTGTGATAGGAAAGATGCCTTAAAATTTTTCTATGAAGAACTGACCCGAAAACTTTTGAAATACAGGACGTTAAAGCAATTGGACGATAGTTGGAGGGTTGGGAGTGGTCACCCTTCTTTGGGACTGGCTGAATGAGAGCAAACTTCCAGCAAGAAGGAAAGGTACAAGTTGACAGACAAAGGCGAAAGAGTTTGCCTAGGCAGGGTGTAAGCACAGAAGCACAGTTCTTGAGAACAACAGGAGGGACCCCATCAGGCCCATATGCCTTGTTAGTACTGAGACCAGTGATGGCAGAAAATACATCAACTGAAGAAATTTTTAATGTCAGCCATGAGGAAGTCAGAGGGGGGAAGTGATGGAGGAACAGCACCGGAATCGTCTAAGGTGGAATTGGAGGAGAAAGTCTGTGCGAAGAGATCTGCTTTATCAGTAGAAGAAATAGCTACAGAACTATCAGAGTAGAAAAGAGGAGGGAAGGATGATGAGGTAAAGTTGTTAGAAAGATTTTTGGCAAGGTGCCAGAAGGAGCGGGAAGAATTCGAGTTGGAGAGTTGAGAGCATTTAGTATGGATGAAATTATTTTTAGTAGAGCGAAGAACAGACTTAGCACGATTCCGGGCAGAAACGTAAAGATGATGTGATTCAGGGGTGGGTTGGCTCCGGTATCTTTTGTAGGCCCTCTCCTTGTTGCGGACAGCATTAGAACAAGCGTGATTAAACCAAGGCTTTCTTGCGTTAGTCAAAGGGTATGAGAAAGGAATGTATGCTTCCATGCCCGAGAGAATAACCTCCGTAATGAGCAAGGCACACTCAGATGGCTCCCGGCCATGGAAGCAATAATTATTCCAGGGAAAATCAAAGTAGTAGTGTCTGAGGGCCTCCCAATCCGCGGCTCCAAAATGCCACAGACGATGTTTCCCTGGAGGGTCCACAGGCCGTACCGGAGTGATAGGACAGGTTAAGGTAATAAGGTTGTGATCGGAGGAGCCCAATGGAGAGAAAAGATTAACAGAGTAAGCAGAAGGATTAGTTGTGAGGAAGAGGTTAAGTATGTTGGAGCTCTCTCCAAGGCGTTCAGGGATACGGGTAGGGTGCTGTACAAGCTGCTCTAGGTCATTAAGGATAGGAAAGATGTAGGCTTGTTCACCGGGTGGATCTGTGAAAGGAGAGGAGAGCCAAAGGTGGTGGTGAACACTGAAATCTCCTAGAATGGAGATTTCAGAGAAAGGAAAAATGGATAGAATGTGTTCCATCGAAGAAGTAAGATAGTCAAAGAATTTTTGATAGTCAGTAGAATTAGGGGATAAGTAAACAGCACAGATATATTTAGTCAGAGAATGACAGGAAAGCCGAAGCCAGAGTGTAGAGAATTCAGAAGAATCGAGTTCAGGAACACGAGAGCAAGATAAGTCGTTGCGTATATATATACAACAGCCACCTTTGGCTTTGAAATGAGTATACAGAAAGTAGGAGGATACAGAAAAGGGTTTGCTGTCAGTTGCCTCAGACAGTTGAGTCTCCGTTAGAAAAAGAAGGTGAGGTTTAGAGGAGAAGAGATGGTGCTCAACAGAGCGAAAGTTAGAGGAAAGGCCGAGAATGTTGCAAAAATGAAGAAGAAGAGAGTCAGACAGTGGTTCCAGGCACCTCGAGTCGTCACCGGGAAAGGGGCGGACGGCGGGGGCATTTATGGTCCCCCCCCCTGGGGACTGCGAGGCTTGATGAAAAGACGCCATTTTTGTTGAATTTTGAATAGGAAGTGTAGTGTGTACTGTGCATGTAGTTTGGTGTAGACAGTTAGAGAAATTTGTACTGGAGAGCATGCTGGCCTACTCTCTGTGTAACTGAGACACTGAAAAAGTTCAGCAAAGGGGGATGGTCAGGAACTAGTCCTGAGGGCTCATGAAACGGGAGCTCCAGCACTCCCTGTCATCAGCTCTCCATCCACCTCGGAAGTACTGCCCTGCTCGACTGGTGCTTGATAAACTGCTCCCTGCCTTTAAATCCTGTAAAGAAGCAGTCCTGGACCAGACACCATCATGTACGTATGCTCCAGCATCTTAATCAGGATAACCTGATTAAGGTGTACTGTACAATGAACTTCGGGCGTCTCGAAAGTTCCCAAACTCATGGCACTTTGTGCACGTCATACCGATACCAAAAGAGGCTGGTCGTCTTATGAATCCCACTTCATTTCGTCCTGTTGTGTTGACTTCTTGTCTATGTAAGGTCATGGAGCGAGTGGTTAACAACAGGCTTCTTTTTGTTTTAGAGTTGAAGAATTTGTTAAATGATCAACAATGTGGCTTCCGTAAATACAGAAGTTCACTAAATCATTTAATTAATTTGGAGCACTGTATTTCAGAGGTATTTGCCAATAAAGATTTCATGATAGGGGTGTTCCTACACATCCATAAAGCCTATAACATGACATGGTGACACGGCATTCTAATGAAGCTCTATACTTACGGTTTAAGAGGAAATTTGCTTATTTTTATTTCAAATTTCTTTAAGGGATAAGACTTTCTCTGTCAAATTGCCCCGTAACGTAACATCAGACGTACGAGTATTTATCCAGGAAAACAGGGTGCCAAGGGGAAGTGTGCTTAGTCTCATTCTGTTTTGTATTATGAACAATGATATTTTTCATCAGCTTCCATCCCAAGAAATCTTAAGTACTCACTCCATGATGATGATTGTCAATATGGCACTCTTCTCATAATGCACATTTTTCGACTGGGCGGATTCAAGCAGCCCTTGATTCCGTCCACCAATGGGCCTTGCGGTGGGGATTTAAGTTTTCAGTCCCTAAGTGTGCTGCTGTAGTTTTTACGACTCGTAATGTACCTAATTTGTGCTTGATAATCAGGCGGTACCTTTTCAAAGTTCTGTAAATTTTGGGCCTAAATTTTGATCGAAGATTGAACTTTAAACTTCATATTAATAATTTGCTTGCTCGTTGTGATAAACCATTAAATGTCCTCAGGTTCCCAGCGGGTACTACATGGGGAGCTGACAGAAAATATTAATGGTGTATTGTATGGCTCGGCATCCATTGACACACTGAGAAGGTTGGATGTGCTGCAGAATAAATGTTTGCAAATGTGTCTTGGAGCCGTCTGGTGTTCCTGTGTAGCTTGAATGGAAGTGGAGGCAAATGTGCCTCCCCTCCATTTTCGCCGAGACCACCCGGCCCTGTCCTACGGTGTACAGACAACTAGAAAAAATAACATCGACAATGTGGCCTGTACCCCTCTGCATCAGTACCACCATCTTATGCAGGGGGTTCACTGGCCACTTCCCATTTGCCTCCACTCACTGACTCAGAAGGTTGGTGTGGACCCAGTGACTGTGACAAGTTGGTGTCTAAAAATATAGCACCTTGGGAGCCACCTGGCTTTACTAATGATGTTTTATGGCTCCCAGCACCAAAGACCAAGGCGCTGGAGGTGGAGGTCCACCACTTGTTTCGTAACATCATTGTTCGTCACTTGGGGTCCCACCAATTGTACACTGAACTGATGGGTCCAAGTCGAGTGACTGTGTGGTTGCTAGTGTGTGGTCGACTGAATGTTCCCTCAGGTATCGGTTGCCGACTCACATCTGTGTTTACCTCCGAGCTTTTTGCTATTGATAAAGCCATAGACTATGCTCTAAATTCTAGGCATGACTCATTTGTCATATTTTCAGATTCGAAATCAGCCCTTCAGGCAATTGCATCTTGCAGGACTCGCACGAGATCCAGGGCTGCGTCTTTAATAAATTGCACTCATGCAACAAGTCCATCATGTTGGCCTGGGTGCCTGGTCATCGTCGTACTTATGTCAGTGAGCAGGCTGACTTTCTTGCAAAGTCGGCTGTAGAGCTCAAGGAGACTTGGGACGATCCTCGTGATCTACGGTCGAGTCTCGCTCTCAGAAAGAAAAACAAATCTTCTGTGGCAAGGTCAGTGGACCAGACTAGATATTCCAACATGCAAGCCGTACCTGGGCGACTAGGATACTGCCAACCATCCCAGTCGCCTAGAAGAAAAAGTGGTGGTGCGTTTGCGGCTTAATTCCATCATTATAACTCATCTGAAACCATATATTGAGAGATGCTTTCCACAACACTCTGACATCTGTAATGTGGTGTTATCTATCAGTCATAATATCCTGCGCTATCGGTGATTTATTCGTGATCTTGCTTCACTTATAAATTACTGCGGTGCAGCAGACATCCCCTTCTCCCCTTCCCCCATCCTGAGTGATGGGGATATTGTAATAACTGATAAATTGATGGCTTTCTTGAGAGAGACCAGATTGATCAGAGTGATGTGACTTCTTTATTGTATGGTTATGGTTTTTATCAACTGTAAACATGGATATACTGTATTATTAATTAGGGTACAGTTGACGTATTTGAAATAGTTCCCGCTTTCGAATGATCTATTTCTAATATTGATGTCCCCAACACTAAACCCCATTCCTCGCCTGACGGTCACCAGCTGATGAGTGCAAGTGTGCAGTACAGAAAGGTATTGGGCATTTTCAGTCGATGGTGCTCTGTTGGCTGAGGTACTTCACTTGTTTGTATATACTGTATGTAAATTCTGTATACCATCCTGTAAAAATTACCGTAATCAGGATTGACAGTTGACGTATATAGAATAGTTCCTGACTCCTCTGGTTCTCTTTCATTTTTGATGTCCTTTTTAGTATTTTCTGTCTCGGCTGACAGTCAGCAGGTGATGAGTGCAGGTATGTAATGTCAAAAGGCATTACATATCTGCAGTCGATGGTGTTCTCTTGGTCGAGGTATTTTTACCATTAGTGTAGCTTTAGCTATTTGTATCTTTAGGCTTGAGTATAGGTTTGCGATTTGTCTGTTAGATAATTATTTAATAATTAATGTAATCTCTCATAAGGATAACACAGAAAAAATATAAAAAAATAAAATAAAAATAAATTATTATATATATATATATATATATACAATATATATATATATATATATATATATATATATATATATGTATGTATGTGTGTATGCATGTGTGTTTGAAGGTGTGTATGTACAGTAGCATGGTTGAGTGTATATATATATATATATATATATATATATATATATATATATATATATATAATATATATATATATATATATATATATATATATATATATATATATACAGTGTGTACCGTATATACAGTATATGAATATGTACAGTACATACATATATGTATTGCCTTAATGACCAGCGGCTTCAGCCCCAATGGTCGATAAGCAATAAAATAATAATAATAATAATCACTTGTACGGGACTTTGATTCATGGTTGTGGAGAGTATGGATGTGTTTTGCCTTCTTTCCTCTAGCTGTAGGGCTGTCCCACCGCCAATTGTTTGTTTGTTCACTTCTAGGGTTCATTAACCCGAGGCGTCCCGTCGATGTATGGATACGTTGCAATATTTTGCATTTGCCAGTCCCAACGACGTACTGGTACGTCGCACAATTGCAAGGTTCATAATTTGCACAATTTTCAATTTTCACGCGTGATTTTTCGTACGTATACACGGGACACCTTCCTCTATTCCTCTACAAGATGCCAAGCAGGGACAATGCCTTACACCGCATAACCTCCCCCCCCTGCACGCCATTGTCTCGGCAATTCACCTGTTACCAGTGACCTGGCCAATAAAGACATTCAGGGCCAGAGTGATTCCCCAATCGATGACAATGTGGAGGACAAAGTTTACATAGCATTAGAGGAAGAAACAGTCAGAAATGATGATCAGGTAATGTGGCAAAAAAAGGTCAGGTATGGTGATGAGTTAGTGAGTGAAACAATGCTTATAATGCCTATATTACTGTTTGAAAACCAATATACTCTCGTACTACATATAAATTCGTACCAAGTAAATAAATAAATACCGTTTATGAGTGGTGTGAAATAGTTTCCCTTCCATAGAACTCGTTTTCTTTGGTGCCAGCCTGTTAGAAAACCCAGTACGGTAAGGAGGTACTGCTACCTGGATCGAGTATTTTAAACCTCACGTGAGAGATTTCTCTATGAATTTTCGATGTTTCTCACCAAAAGCTGAGGTTTTAGCCAAAAAATTTTTTTCGAAAATACCTCGGGATTGGGGGGTGTCGGAGGTGCAAAATAGCTCGGGACGTGATGGGTTAAAGTTAGGCTAGCTAGAACTCATTTTCTTCCCGTCCCTGTTTAGTGGTACAATAGGTGTTTGTATCTAAGTACTGAGATTGTCTTTGCTTACTTACCTCTGGAGTGATCCCCCCAGCGATCGCTCTGGGGTGTGGACTGACACTGACACAGACTCTCGAGAGTGGTTTGAGAGGGTAATCTCAGCCTTAGTTGTTTTTCCCCAGTTGTCTTGCCCCTTGCTCGTTTTCTCTTTCTTTCCACTTCCCCTGCAAAGGGGAAGGTGGTTACTATGTCGGTCGCCTCTGTTGTGTCTCGTCCCCTTCAGGAGGGGAGATGGCCTTGGTGACAGTAGGTATGTTGACTGAATTAACTACCCCCAGAGTGACAGACGCCAGACTCGTACCCCACTTAATGTACATGCCTGTGAGGAATGCGACTTCCGTTATGTTACATACTCTAGATTCAACTCCCCTGTCCAGTCTCAGTCATTTCATTATCATGAAGGTTATTGATATTTGTGCTGGTAAGACAAAAAAAATGCAAACGGAGATCTCTTAGTCAAAACTGTAAACTCGTCCCAGGTAAAGGATTTGATTAAACTGTCTAAATTCCACTGCCACAATGTTTAGCCGAGGATCCTGGTTTCCATGAATTCTCGCAAGGGTGTTTATCACTTGCAGAGATGTCATGGTGATGATTGAGAACGACATCATACATGAACTTGCTCTGCAAGACATAGCTGATACTAGATTCATTACTGGATTCTCATAGGACACAAGGACGATGACTGCAACCATCAACTTGATGTTTGGTAAGTTTCTCTTCCAGATCACGTCAAAGTTGGTTATGAAATTGTTAACGTACGACTGTATATCCCAAACCCTCTTCGTTTTTTGACTTGTCAGCTGTATGGGCATGGTGACAAGTCTTGTCGAGTTTCCCAATCAGTGTGTGGCAAGTGTGCAGCTCAGGGCCATGATACTAAACACTGCACATCCAAGACTGTATACTGTTTTCACTGCATGCGTGCTTACTCCGCTTCCTCTAGGGACTGGCCCAAGTGGAAGAAGGGGGAAGCGGTCTGCATGGTGAAGGCGACAGAAGACATCTACTATGAAGCTAGGAAGAAGGTGAAGTTGCTGCATGCAGCTCCCTCACAGGATACCTCCTATGCTTCGGTGGTGGTGTCCCATCCACATTTTTTTTTTTTTTAGTAGTATACTTGATTATCCAGTTGTGTTGGCAATGTCAGATGGAGAGCCTCAATAAAAATATTCGGTAACGTTGCACTTTCCTGATCCCTCCAAGCAAAATGAGGTATTATGCTAAGTTAACGTTAGGTTATGCCTAAGTTGGTTAGGTGTAGCTTGGTTTATTGTCAAAACACAGCTTTTCTGATGATATTATGCTTTGCCCAGCTGAATTGTCTCATCTATTCCCAAGCAAAGGCGCCACGTTGCTGAGTCATTCTTCGTTGAACTCGCTCTGGCACTGCCAATATGACTGAATGACTAAGTGTACTGGAAGAAAAAAACACGCATCCTGCCCTGTGATGTACTCTGTCAAGAATGACTAACCGTGTCTCTGTTACCCGTGCCACTTGCTTTGTTTCTTTGTCTCAGCCAGCTGTCTGATTCATTCTCTTACTAACATTTCTGTCACTACTTCCTACTCACAGGCTCTTGTTGCTTCTCAGTCAGTATGGCCGAAGTCTGACAAGTCTGATATGATTCATTTGACTACCCTTTCCAAGTAGTCATGTACCCATGTTCTTCCTGCTCCTTCTCCAGTGAGGGAGAATCTGTGAGGCTTGTAGTTGATGGAGGTTTTGCAAGCACCAGGATAGGTCCCCTGGTAGCCTCTCGCCTGGTGGCGGGTGGCATAAAAAAAAAACTAAGCACAATGGACTGCCTTGTAAATCTAAAGCCATTGCATTCACTGTGTTACAGTAGAATTGTAGGACTCTTGGGAATAAATTACACACTATAGCAATCCTGCTATATAAACACAGGCCAGACATTATTTCTCTACAGTAGATGCACTTGGTGAAGCACCTTCTACTCTGAAAGCTGTCAGGTGCGGAATAAAATGTAATAGCATGTATCTGTCTGCTCTCTCTACTGTCCACCACGTGGCCGCATCAATAGTGATGCTTTAAATTCACTTTCTGAACATCTACCTGGAAATAAGTTAGCTTTGCACAACTTCAACACCCATCACTCAGTGAGGTAGCTTGACGAATATGGTCATGGGCAGCAAGTAGCTGACCTTATACTACAGTCCAACCTTTGTCTTTTGAACGATGCTAGAGACTCGTGTAGATGATCGTACTGATAACTTTTCAGCAATAAACATTTTTCTCTGGCCTACCCAGATATATGTCAGGATTTCTCATGGGATCCTTATGATAACTCCTTGGGAAGTGATCATCTACCTATCTCTCTTATACAAGCGACATTTTTTTCGGCCTCTCCACAATCAAACTTTAACCATATGAAAGAAGATTGGTGATCCTACTCAAGGATCCTCAGTTTAGATACACCGTATTTGGAGAGACCATAGATGTAAAAGTACAAAATTTAAGCAGTTCCACATTACATGCGGCTGAGGCTGCAATGCCCAAGACTTCTCCAATTCATACAAAACAAAGAGCTTACTGGTGGATGCCGGATTACCAACAAGCATTAAGGAAACGCAATAGAAGATACAGGATTTTTGACAGTAAGCCAACTGAAGAAAGCTGTATTGCATACAAACGAGTAAGAGCTCAGGCAAGAAGAATAATTAAAAGGGCTAAACGTGACTCATTGCGGTCTTCTGTGTTCACGCTTAATCGTTTTACCCTACTCAGTAAAGTCTGGTCCACCATTAAAATATTAAATAATAAAAGCCTTTCATCCCTGTCATCACTCTACAAGTGGATAATAACATCTTTGACGATCTCGTAGACGTAGCTGGCATCCTCTCCATGAGTTTTTCTCATATGAGTAGCTCAGCCAATTACAGCCAGCATTTTCAAGACCATAAACACACGACTGAATTACAAACATTAAACTTTCCCAAAGAAGGCGTAGACTCCCCACACAAACAAGAATACACGATAGATGAACTGCCCCTTGACCTTAAATCCTGGACCAGACACTATCACATACAGTATGATCCAGCATCTTAATCAGGACACAGTATGATCCAGCATCTTAATGAGGACAACTGAATTAAGCTATTAGCACTGTATAATGAGCTTTTGGCATCCCGAACATTCCCAAATTCATAGCACTTTGCGCATGTCATGCCGATATCCAAACATACTGGTCATCTGATGAATCCCACTTCATTTCAACCTATTGTGTTGACTTCTTGGTTGTGTAACGTCATAAGGTCATGGAACAAATGGTAAATAAAAGGCTTCTTTATGTTTTAGAGTTGAAGAATTTGTTATTTGATCAACAACGTGGATTCTATAAATACAGAAGTTCCCTAGATCATTTAATGAATTTGGACCATGGCATTTCAGCGACATTTACCAATAAAGAATTCATGTAATGGGTGTCCTTCGACATCTGTAAAGCCTATGACACAACGTAACGACATGGTATACTAATAAAGCTCTTTACTTATGGTTTAAGAGGTAATTTGCCTATTTTTATTTAAGATTCTTTAACCCCTAAAGCGCGGCCAATGGACAGCCGACCCCCCCCTGGGTGGCGGGGTTTGATCGCGGTCTGAGTACCTGTAGGAAAATATTAGCCAAAAATCAGAGATTAACCCTAGAACATTATACTTGGTATGGCAGATAGTACTTACATTCAGCTTTCTCCAGAGACAGGTGTTGAGCCTTCGTGGACTACCCAAGGACTTGTGGAGACTTGCAAAGTTGGGTAACAAAATCTTCACTTTCACACCTCCAGCAACCCGGTTTCCCCTCTACCACAGCCTCATTCTGTCACAGTAAACTTTATACTACAACGTACAGGTAGTTTGGAATCCGTATTTGTACAATAAGCACTGAAAATAAGGCTAAAATCAATGAAGCGTATGGCCGACATGCAGAACGGCGGTGGTCTTCCCGTCACTCAACAAACATTTCCATTTTCACAGCTAAAAACACGTATACTACATTATTTTCAATCATATTACTTCCCAAAAGATCACCGCGGTGCGCTTTTTATTCTGCCTTACGCCCGTCACTTTATTCTCGTTCCTGTCGGCCGCTCGCACTGACTCGGAAGAGCTAGAACTCGCCATAATGTCACTTTGAAAGCCTGTGGTAAACTGACGCTAAACAGGGGCAAACTGTGCGAAAAAAAGCTAGTGTGACAACTGGGGAAACAAGCGTTTCCTATTAGCATAAACTGCTTGTGATAGGAGAGCGCAGATTTACAGTTCTGAGCAGTCAGAGCGCTGCCATGTATCACAGCCAGGCTGGCATGGCCGTGGTGGGGGGGGAGGGGGGAAAAACGCGATACTTGGCAACAACGGAGGTCAATAGTACAAAGGTAAAGTATGCTAATTGTAGCTAAAGGGTGGTGGTACTGATAGACAATACCAGCTGGAACATCTTTGCCCGCGTTTATTCAAAATTAACTCGAATCGCAAACGCGACGATCCGCTGTTGTGTCCTTTTTGGCGAGCGTCGCAAACGCGACGCCCCGCACTTTAGGGGTTAAGGACAAGAGCTTTCTCTGTCAAATTGCCCCGTAATGCAACATCGGGCTATATTTATCAATGGAAACTGGGGACCTCAAGGAAGTGTAGTCAATCCGACTTTGTTTATTGTTATGATCAGTGACACTCTGTCATCAGCTCCCATGCCGAGGAATCTTAAATGCTCAATCTGTGCTTACGATTGTGCAATATGGCACTCTTCCTGCAATGCACAGTTTTCGGCTGGGCAGATTCAAGCAGATCTTGATTCCATTCACCAGTTTCTTTGCACTGAGGACTTAAGTTTTCCATCCCTAAATTTGCCGTTGTAGTTTTTACCGCTCATAACATCCCTCATTTACATCTGATTTTGGATAATCAGGTGATACCTTTTCAAAATGCATAAAGTTTTGGGGCATCCATTTTGATTGCCAATTAAAATTTAAATTTCATGTTAATAATCTGTTTGCTAGTTGTGATAATTCGTTAGACGTCGATACGTACCTAGTGGGCACTACTTCAGAAGTTGACAAAAAGTCTTTATTATTGGTTTATAAGACCTTTCGATCTTAGCTGAAATATGGCTCACAGGAGGCAGTTGCTGAATTGGCAGAGGTGGCCTGCAGTCCTAATGGACCTAGGTTCGAATCCCGGCTGGGGCAGGGAACAGTTTGAGGATTTGAATTTCATAAAAGCAGACTTTACTGATCTACCAGAAGACCCGCCGACATGTCGTAAAGATACCCTCGCTAATACCAGTACAGCAGTCCTTTATGAGGCAGCCCTAGCATACTGTATATTCATTATGGACGATGGGTGTTAGCGCTGAAATGGTGACATGTGGAGGTGTGCGGTATGTGGGAGGACTACTGGACCTTAGAGACAGGCTTTAGAGCCTTAGCTCAGAGTTGGACACATTAAAAAAAAAAAAAAAGTGTATGAGTCAGCATCTGGTGTCACACTGAGGAAGTTGAATGTGTTACAAAATAACTGTTTACGAATGTGTTATGGAGCCTTAAGGTGTACATGTGTACCTCGAATGGAAGTGGAGGCGAATGTACCTCCCCACCGTATTCCCCAAGACCATTTGCTTTTATCGTACGGCATTTGAACTGTTAGGAAAATTTATATTGGCAATGTGGCTTGAACCCCCCTTTGTATCAACACCACAATCTAATGCTGGGGGGTTGTGATGGGGAAACAAAGAAATTCGCCATTAAAATGCTCACCGAGGCTTGGAAATGGGTTTTACTGAGTCCTACATACTCATATACAGGTATAGCCACTCTCTCACGCTCACCACTTACGTGAGAGAAAGCCGTTTTCTGTGTAAGGTATACTCAGATATTTATGCTGGGAAGGTATAGCAATGTTCAGCACATTTTTCTGATTACTTATTACTTTAACATCTATCACAATTTGTGTGTCTTTCTCACTGTAAATGCATTATCTTACACTTACTTGAAGATAGGTACAACCTGAATTCATTATGTACAGTTCTGGCACTTACAAGAAGGTATTTACAACTTGACTTCATATATAGTCCTTACACTTACAAGAAAATATTTACAACTTACACTTTCATGAAAATATTTACAAAATGCCTTCACTATGTACAACACTGGGTGAGGCACACAGGTAGAGTAAGGCAGAGCGAGCATGAGGGGGATAGCGAGTGAGTGTATGGCCTTGACAGCCTGAGGGATGGTAGAGGAACAGTTACCATATATGCCTGCCAATTTTTACCTGCAAATCTTGAAAAATATGGTCACAGTGAATTTTTTATTTTAAACTGTTTTAGAACGGCACTGGCACTGGCCGCGGAATTATGTCAGACCGTTTTAAAACGGCACTGGCACGCGGCGGGTTAAAAATACAGCACCTTGGAAGCAACCAGGTTATACAGTTGATGTCTCATGGCTCATAGTACCGAAGACCAAGGTGACGGAGGTGGAGGTCCGCCACTTGTTCTGTAACATCATCATACATCATTTTGGGTCCTAACAATTATACACCGATGGCTCCAAGTCAAGTGAATGTAAGGGTGATAGTGTGTGGTTGACCGAATGTGCCCTGTATTAGCTGCTGACTTACACACCTGTGTTTGCCTCTAAATTTTTTGCTGTTGAAACAGCCATAGACTATGATCTAAATTCTAGGCATGACTCATTTGTCATATTTTCATATTTCAAATCAGCCCTTCAGGCAATTGCTTCTTGCACTACGGATTCTCGTAAGATTCAGGGCTGCTTCATTAATAAATTGCATTCATGCAACAAGTCCTTCACATTGATCTGGGTGCCTGGTCCTTCTCATATATACGGCAGGGAGCAGGCTGACTTACTTGCAAAGTCTGCTGTGTAACTCGAGGAGACTTGGGACGTTCCTCGTGATCTACGACCTAGTCTCTTCCTCAAAAAGAAATCAATAAATCCTCTATGGCAGGGTAAGTCGAACAGACTAAATATTCCAACATGACAGCCATACTTGGGAGACTGAGATTCTGCATATCGTACCAGTTTCCAGGAAGAAAGAACGTTATCACACTTCAGGATGAACTGCACTTTTCTAACACATACATTGCCATATACTGAAAGATGGTTTCATCTGCATTGTGACCGGTGGCGAGGTGTTACCTATCGGTCGAATCACCATGCACTGTCGGCAATTTATTAGTAAACGTGCTTCGCTTATAAATTATTGTGTTGCAGCAGACGTCCCCTTCACCTTTTCCACCATCTTGGGTGATGGGGATATTGTTATGACTGATAATTTGATGGCTTTCTCGAGGGAGACGAGATTAATTAGTTATGTGACTTTTTTACTGCCTGGGTCATGGTTTTTATCGATTGTAAATATGTATAAAGTATATTGCATGGTAGAGGTTGACAGTTGACGTATTTGCAATAGTTCCTGCTCCTGACATTTCTGCTCCTTATAATTTTCTGTCCTATATTAAACGATGTGCCTTGCCTAACAGTGACCAGTTGATGAGTGCAATTGTCTAACAAAGAAAGGTATTGAGCACTTTCATTCGATGGTGCTCGGTTGGGCGAGGTATTTCAACTTTTGTACAAATATTACTGCTTTCCATTTGTTTAAATTTTCTTAATTATTGCCAATAGTTACTTATATGGAATAGTTCCGACTGAGTCTGGTTCTGTTTCTTATAATGATGTCCCCAATTTTAATCCATGTGCCTTGCCTGACACTCAGCAGGTGATGAATGCAGGTGTTTAATGTAGAGAGACATTACCCATCAGCAGTCGATGGTGTTTTGTTGAACGAGGTATTTTATCCATTAGCGTAAGTCTTTTGTGAATGTTTAGTCAGGTTTAGATATGTCTCATTATGATTAAGTGTAGAATGGCTATTTGTTTGTTAGGTTCATCGGTTAAGATCTTAGTCTTACTTTCTGTTCATTGAACTCATTTCCGTGGCCATTTTTTTGGGAGGAGGGGTTGTTTTCTTTTTTTTCTTTGTTACTTCGCCCCAAGTGTTGATATACATAAATATTTATTTATAAACTACTTCTTTATAAATCTTTAAAAAAAAATGGTTAAATTCAAAGATAAAAGTAAAAATAAATAATAAAAACGAATATAAAGAAAAAATAATAGTTTGGCGTAATAACCATGGCCTTGGCCTTTGACCGATAGCTAAAAGAAAAAAGAAACACTTGCTCCTGAGTGGCATTATGTGAGTAATTAAGCCCCAAGTTTCCCCTCAGGTGGAAGCCCTTACAGGTTCCAATTAGTTGGAGTGCCTGAACTCACTAGACTAACAGGCGTCATTTACCGCCAGCATAGTAAATGGCTTCTTAGGTTACATGAAACAGTATGGAATGTCACTCAGTGTTGAGTCGCCTGAAGGCAACATTACATTAAGTGAGAGGATGGGATAATGGACACCCCTCCTGGCAGACAGATAGATGGATAGATATATAAGATATAGATTTTTTTATTTATTTCATAAAGGATGTCCCAGGAACTGAGATGATTTTAGAGCAAATTTTTAGTAAAAAATAATATATCAACACCAATTCAATTCTCATCCCTTGTGGAGTTACAAGTAAAGATGACCTTATCGGCGAAAATGGTGTCTTCATAATTAATCTCTTCGGACTGAGGTTGCTGTGTGTGGGATTTGGCAGGACGGGTACTTAGGGGACGGCCTTTCATCTATCCGCTCATACTTGCGAAGCTCATAGATCCCCACCCAGGGGTTCCTTCCTTTATATAATCTTTATAATGGGCAATTCTGTCCAATATTCGGCATGCTGGGCCAAAAGATTTTAACCCATAAAGCCATCGGTAATTGTACTGTACCTCCATAACGGTTGATAATTTTGATATAGTATTTTGTACTCAAAATCATCCATACAATCACCTGATGTTAGTCAGTCAGATCCCTGGAAACCATATATATATATATATATATATATATATATATATATATATATATATATATATATATATATATATATATATTTATATATATACAGAGAGAGTATATATAGATAGATAGAGTTAGATGTATATAATTATATATATACATTTATATTCATCTATCTATCTATCCATCTAATTGTCTATATATCTATCTATATAGATAAATAGATACAGTAGATACATACTTACATACATATGATCGAATCATTTTTATCTAGCCAAGACCGTAGGTGCCCAGAGCTAGGCTACACAGGCCCGACTTTTGTTGGAAAGGTGACCCCTGTGTGGCATATGTGAGTTACAAATCCCATCAATTTCTTGGATGAAAATCCCTCATGGACCTTATTCTGTTGGAGGGTTTTAACCTAGTAGACTACCAGGTGTCATCTGTTATATGGTGTCCACCCAACGTAGTACACGGCTTCCAGAGGCTGCAGAAATTTATTTTGCATGTCACTTAGTACAGTTACCTGAATACTGCAGTACATCCACTAAACTAATTATCGGCACCCTTTGCGTCGATACCTTTCGCACCTATCACTATCGCAGAAACCGTGAATACGAGGTAACGGTTGGTACAGTACACCTCATTCTCCTTCCTTCAATCTCTCTCTCTCTCTCTCTCTCTCTCTCTCTCTCTCTCTCTCTCACCAGATGTAATATAATTCCAGTAGCTTGATGTGTATAACGAATAATTCATAGCAATGGACATAATGCTCAAAGGAAGGTCTCAAAACAGCAAAGCATTATTCACAAGATATTATGGAAATCAAAGTACCATTTGTCTGCTTGGCACCCATCGTATCCGAGGTTACCACCTTAGAATTTTCTTACACATTATGATACAATGACAATCACCATTAGGATTTAAGAATGGGTTGATGGCAAACAATATAGGCCTAACTATCCAGTATGTACAACACTTCATGAACAACGCATGTAAAGTACATATAGTATGTATCGTAGCATTTCTAATAAGTTAACCACATCAGTGACACGTGAACGTAGTAGTGCATGGATAATGAAACCGAGAATGGTGTATCAACAGCTTGACGACGATAACAACATCGCCAAGGGAGTGATCGGTAGGGATATTCCTTTATTTCAGAATAGGCTTTTAACCCCAGACGGTTCTCGATTTGCGTAATAAAGTAAGGAATGTGTTGCCTACGAAACTGCTTCAGCTTGGACAGTTTGAGCATCGAATGAACAATGTCCTTATTCAAAGTGGCTTCGGGTTCTTTCGTAACACTTCTTAGATAGCGATTTATTCTGAACATCACACATGAACACCTTCGTTTATAATTTTTATGAAAACTATGTTGATACTCACACTCTCTAAGTAACGTAAAAGGCAGTGATAATTAACAGGAAAAACAACTTGCTTAATAATTGGTGCTACGAAGCCTCCGATGCCACCATGAAAGCTCTTATCAGGGATATCAGCCAGGCACGTTAACTCGGTTTATTTTCAGATATCTCATCTGGTGTGTCAAATTTTATCACGCTAATAGAGTGATGGTAATAACAGTGAGTGTTCTTGAAGTGAGTTTATAGTGTGTCCCCTTGTATTATTATAAATAGATAGATAGACAGACAGATAAAGATATAGATATGTATTTTTTCCTTGAGCACAGGGATATCTTTCTTATTACACCCATATCATCTCCATACGATTATATTCAACTTAGGGTAGGTTCTTGGAACTACGGGGGGTTAGATACAGCAATGATAAAAGTCCGTCCAGTACGAGGTGCCTTTCCTAAATAGACTAAAATTGTTTGGCAAAAACAAAAATAAACTGAGAAGGACGTCATTTTCATTCACAGGGCGTGTGGTGACGGTAATGGTGAATGATGTGTATAGTATATGCTGGTGGTGTGTGATGTGTAATGGTGATAGTATGATATGCGATGATGGTGGTAGTAGAGTGCAGTGGTGTATGGTGGTTTGCGACACCGATGGTCTTGAGATATGTGACAGCTTTGATGGTACCGGTATGTACTGGTGATGATAGCGTCAGAGGTGGTGCGGTGAAGGTGGTGTGCGGCGTGGAAATGATAAATGTCGTGTGTGGTGATGGACGTGTGATATGTGATGATGGTGGGAGTGCAGTGATGGTACATGTGGCTATGGCATGGGTTATGATGGAGTATGGTGGCGATGGTGGTGTGTATGGTCTCTGGTGGTGATGGCATGGTGAATGATTTTGGTGTTGGTAGCCTATATGATGATGGTGTGTGATGATGGTATGTGTTGATGGTGGTGCTAATGGTAGTGGAGTGTGACGATGGCGTAGTATATAGTGTGTGATGGTGGTAGTGACGTGTGGTGACTGTGTATGAAATGTTTTATGTAAATGTATTATGACGGTGGTGTTGTATGGAGGTGGAATTGTGATTTTAATTTCGCTGTGCATTGCTAAACGTATTCAAGATGTTAAGTACTGGAGAAGTAAGGGTCAATGAATTAAGAGAAAACAGTGGTGAATACCTTACAGAATGCAAATTTTGAGTGTCTGATTAGGAATGCTAAAGGTGTGAGTGGTGTTGTGAGGGTAGTGTATAGAAAGGTACGGGTTGGTTTGATTTAGAAGTTGATAGGTCTGTGGAGGAAAGAAGAAAAAAAAAAACATGGTTAGATTGAATTCAAGAAAGGGGTTCAAATGAAAAGACAATATAATAAGAATATTAAAAGTGAGATTTGTTTAAGAAAAAGACATGAAAAGAGAAGTAAATGATGATCTTGGAATATACATGGATGTGAACTGCTCTAAAAATAGGAACGTAATTTGGAAAGAGGTGCGAAAATTTGGAAATGTTATTGAGAAAATAATAATGTGAGGGATGAAAGATAAAGAATGGTAAGCAAAAGGAGTGAAGTACGAAGCTAATTTTGAAATACTGATGAATGAGAGTGAGGGGAGCCGAGCTCTGGTAGACATGACTGGGTTTGGTGGTGTGTTGAGAAAAAATGTGGTGTTGGAAAATGTGGCACTGGTGGAAGCAGAGAATGCTGTGAAGCGGCTGAAAAATGGAAAAGCATCAGCTGTTAATGATGTAGGGTTGCCATACGTCCGGATTTTCCCGGACATGTCCTGCATTTAGGTGTCAAAATACTTTGTCCGGGAGAAGTTTTAAAAAATCCTCGAAAGTCCGGACTTTCAGCTTTCAACACTTTTTCTCAAAAAAAATTTATATACCATTAAACTCTTGTAATGACGAGAAAAAGCCACCTTAGTTGTTTTCGTCAGGTGGTACGTGTTACCAACTTGGTTGGTTTAGCGCTAGCAACTTGCCAGAATGTCCTGCCTTTTCCTCTTGCTCAGCCACGATTTTTTTTTTTTTTTACGTACTTAGTGCTGTTATAGCCATAAAATAAATGGTAAATCCACACAATTATTGGCCTAGTTTTCATTTTTATAATGTAGCATTTGTTATTCTTATATTATCCTGTATCTCAGGCGGTTTAGCATTTTTCAGTCATAAACTAACCAATTCTGAACTTTGCCTGTTGTCCTTTCTATTGTAAAAAGTTTAAAGATTGTGGTACAGTACAGCAATACTGGTATATATATATATATATATATATATATATATATATATATATATATATATGTGTGTGTGTGTGTGTGTGTGTGTGTGTGTATACAGTATATACTGTATATCAAGGTTTCATAACGTCAAAGGGCGAAAGTGTGTTGGGGCGGAGGGGGGGGGGGGGAGCATGGGTTTCAGCGGAGGCGTCCTGTATTTTGACTGTTCAGATATGGCAGCCCTAAATGATGTGTATGCGGAGATCGTTAGATGTTGTGGAGGGAGTGGAAAAAATGTTTGCTGGAATATTTTAGGAAGCTTTGATGGCCGGACCTGTACTACTAGTAAACAAAATAGGCTGTGATTCTGTCCTGTGGTAAAAATAAAGGGAAATGATATGAACGCAATTTTTTTTTTTTTTTTTTTATATTAGTCTCTTGAATGTTTCAAGAGAGCTATGTGGAAGAATTATCATGGAGAAGGTAAGGAGTATATACAGTAGGAACGCCCGTTGAGTGACGAACAGGGTGGGTTTAAGAGTGGTAGGTGATGTGTTGCATAACTAAAGTGTAATGAGACATAGTGGAGAAAGCGTGTGAAAAGAACTATGAAGTACTTATAGTATTTATGGATCTGGAAAAAGTATGCAACAAGGTATACAGAGAGAGATTTGTGGAAACTTTGCAGATGTAAGGCGGGGATGTAAAGCGGACCAATGGTGTTTAAGTTATTGTTGATGCTAATGATGCTTGTGTAAGAATGAGTGGGTGTCTAAATGAGCTAGTTTGGAGTGAGAAAGGGATGTGTAATATCCCCATAGCTATTTACTGTGCAGCCTACGGTATATGAATGGAGTTATGAGAGTGATATAACTCGAGAGAGAGAGAGAGAGAGAGAGAGAGAGAGAGAGAGAGAGAGAGAGGGGGGGGGGGAGTTAGAAATGAAGGTTGAAAAATGGAGTATCTCAAATCTAATGTCTGCAGATCATGCTTTGCTGTTTGCTAACAGTGAAAAAGATCTTTACCTGCTGATGCAGAGTCGATCGATGTTTGTGAGTGTTATTCTTTTATATTAAAATTAATATTCAGTATCTCAGAACACAAAGACGCGCGCATAAACTCAGCTAGTGGAATCCGGGAGAAAAACCGAAAGATGGCTCGAATTATCCCGAAGAAAGAGATGCTTGGTTATCGGTTAATGGTTTGTATACCAATTTGTAGCGGTCTGTATAATGATAAATTAGATTTTTAAAGCCACCTATCGCTACAGACCACACCAACTAAGAGAATCGATATTTATTCACTCATTCGCTCACACATTCAGGGTTAGGGATATTTTATTGGCCAAGTGATCACTTAAGTATTTTTGTTTGGCTGGCACCAGACGATTTTACTGAACTGAGGAGGAATTCTGAAAGGTAAACGGAACAAAAGTTTATCTTTTGGCTCAACTAGTGCACTGTATTATATCGTTCTTACCTGACATCTTCTTACCATGTAAAAAGTCAGTACTGTATTTACACAACGTTACACAATACTGTAGCTTTTCCATCAACAGGACCCATGTCTGTATGAATGGGGGACAAACTGGACCAGTTTTGCTGAAGTAATAATTTAGGTGACGACGTGATAATGCATTTTATCTTTATGGTAATTTGCATACCAAGATTCACAGTTTCCAAACGTTAAATTACATAATCATAAATGTTTAGCAAACCAGTGTAACTATAAAACTGCTACCGAGCATAAGCAAAAAGTTTCATGAAAGGCAAGCTAATGATGACACAAACACAAAAGATTGCATCACACTTCCAGTTTCCCCCTCTTCTTTTATCTACCTTCCCCCACAACCTTATAAATATGCAACATTGTTCTGGACCGACTGGTTTCATAAACTGTGGTAGTTAAGAAAAAATAATAACAATAGTCCGGGTATACCCGGCAAATCAGATGAGTTTAGAGGGAGTACAGAGAATAAAATTTGTTGCAGGTGAAGAGATGAGTTGAGAGTGGGAAGCGAGTGAGGGGGGGAAAAGTGAAAGGAAGTCGGGGTAAAGGAGAATGGTATGGTGGAAAAAATGTATGATATGCACACTGGTATAAATATCTGACATTTTTTAACAAACAATGTGGGTTTGCATTTCGTGGGGAATAACGTACATTGTCCTAAAATGTCGCTGTTAAATGTCTAAGTTCACTTGCAGATGGTGATAGGACACATTTATTAATGGAAACCACCACAGCATTTAGTAGGTTCAAATGCAGATGAACAAATAGATTCTGCCTAAAGTAAGACTCTAGGATCAATGTTATGCAACAGCTGTTCATCCCTATGAAATTTGCATATCAATTTTCAAACTCTCCTCATAGTATGGTTTTAGGGGGAGATCCGTAAGGTCTGGTGGTGGACACAGAGATTGGGATTAACCAACAACACGAAAATATCCTTTTTTTCTTTACGTGACTTTTTTGCTTAACAAATGCCAACAGGAATCCATCCTCCAGTTACTGTGTTTGCAAGGGTAAGGATGACAACAAGCAATGGTGAAATTCGAGATAGGATATGACAGAGACCAACATCCGTGTTTCACTATCTTGCAACATCAGGCGTTTCTCTACAAGTTCTCACACACATTCCACTCTAAATAAAGGTCTACAAATATTTAATAACGTCCTATAGTAGAGTGTATCGAACAGCAATCAACGGCAGTTAATCACATCCATCGCCACAAACAAAATATAATGCTCTGAAAATCTTAGACAAGTAATTTCCAAAACCATGCGACTACTGAATGTTTGTAGATGATCGATGAATTACAGATATTTTCACTGACGAACATCACGGGACACAACTAGCCCCATTGGATCCCACTCACCCACCTCCCAACCCCGAAGGTGACTATATTAAGTGTTTAGTAGCTTACAGGATAGAGCATAAGCCAATTTTCACTAACCATTAATCCCTTCAATACGGAGACGTGTATTTCATTTTATTTGTTCTCTCTCTGCAAATAATTTTACTCCACTCTGGAAAGACGGTTCCAGTTGCATGGGGTAGGTATGGCCTTTATTAACCCTCTCACCATTAGAGGTCCTTTCTAACGTGAATGTATTTGGCTGGTGGTGGCCACGGTAAAATAAATAACACGTCATGGTGATGATGGAATTTGTCAAAGGTTTAACAACTGAATATTTGCGGAATAAAAAGGTGACCACTATTGTTTTCACCAATGAGCGTCGATACATTGTTCCTGCAACCTTAAGACGATTATATTCAGCCGTGGAGTGAAGGTTTATATATAGCCTTCATTACTCCTTCAATAACATAGTGGCCTCTCCTGAACTGAGTCAGCTGGTCTGGCCAGAGCAAGAATAAAATACAAAACAGGTTCTTGTCTTGAAGTGGTTCATGGTTCCAGAATCACTTCAATGCCTTACCACCAAGATAAAACTGGATATTATATCATCAACCTTACACTGTTCTGAAGTTTAACTGCCTGACAAACACAGATCATTAACCTGTGAACTGGTTGATTTTTTTTTTCTATGTGAGGAAGAAGGAACGAAAGGCCGCGAGCTCGCAAAATTGTTCCTTCCAAGAGAAAAACAAAATACAAGAGAAAGCCTAATTCAAGATCCGATCATTTTGAGATGCCTGGACACACTGCGTTTGAAAGATTGGAGATCATAGGAAGCAAGAAATACTGACAGAGGGAGACAGTTCCAGAGTTGACCTGTTGCATAAATGAAGGACTGGGAGTATCGGTTAACCCTTGCATTAGAGAGTTGGACAGAAAAGCGATGAGAGTTTGCTGTTAGACGGGTGCTATGTGCCCGTCGTAGAGGTGGAGGAATGCATGCAGACAGTTCAGAGGAGCAGTGACCATTGAAGGAGAGATAGAAAAGAGATAAAGATGCAACAGTGCGGCGAAGAGACAGAGGTTGAAGGGAGTCAGTATGAGGAGGAGTGTTAATGAGACGAAAAGCCTTTGACTCCACCCTATTGAGAAGAGCTGTATGTGGGGAGCCTCCCCACACATGAGAGTTGTACTCCACACAGGGGCGGATTAAACCCCTGTATAGAGTCAACAATTGTGCAGGGGTAAAGAAGGAACGGAGTCGGCTTAGCACACCTAATCTCGTGAAAGCAGATTTTACAAGGGATGCAATATGATTTTTCCAAGATAAGTCCCGAGTAAATGAAACCCCAAGCATGTTCAAGGATGATGCAGGATTATAAGCTGAATATTATTAAACATTAATGGGTATACCGGTGGATGACTGTGTCGGGTTGGTAGGTGTAAAAACTGAGTCTTTGATGCATTGACAACAACCAGATTATTTTTACCCTAGTCAGACATTAGGTGTGCCATAGCCTCATCCCTTGTTTGCTGAAGTAACTCCTGAGATGGACGTTGCGGGAACCGAATGGAAAGGTGAAGGGTGGAGTCATCAGCGTATGAGTGGACATACAGCTTAGAAGGTCATTGATGAATAAAAGGAAGAGAGTTGGTGATAGGACAGAGCCCTGAGGAACACCACTGTTAATAGATCTAGGAGAAGAACTATGGCCGTCTACAACAGCGGCTATAGAACGACCAGAAAGGAAGCTAGAGACTATGGCACAGATAGAAGGATAGAAACCGTAAGAGGGCAGTTTGGAAATTAAAGATTTATGCCAGACTCGATCGAAAGCCTTTGAGATGTTAAGTGCAATGGCAAAACTTTCGCCAAAGTCCCGAAAGGAGGATGACCAGGAGTCTGAAAGGTAGGTTGATTACAACAGCACTAAACGCAGCTTTATACTGCTCATCTCATGCACAATGCAGTCTCATTCCTCTGCTCCCTTGACCACCAACACACAGTTCAGCTCTTCTCATCCACCACCAGCACAAAGTTTATCTGTTCTTCAATGCTTCTTACTGCTCACACACCTCAGAGCATCACTTACACATATACCTAATATACACACTCCCTTCACTGCATAATCATAGCAGAGTCAGTTATCACTACATAATATTCTGGTACACTTGCATCACTGCCAGAAACGAAGCAATGTATAGAGAAAAATCGCTTTAAAAATGTAGAAAGAAGGACAAGGAGGGAAAAGAGTAAGACGGGATGTAGGTGCAAGCCGGAGAGATAAGCAGGCAGAGGAAAGCAGGAAACCAGAGAAAATAAATATTAAAGAGATAGGAAAAAGTGTTGCAGAGAAGACACTGGTTTCAAGTCATCTTGTCTTGACACACTGATAACCTGCGTACAAAATGGGATGCTGGATTTTGCGAAAGTAAAGAATCTGTGGAAAGCTACATGCTCAACACTACCCCTGCTCTGACGCACACTAACAGATGCAAAGGGGGTCATTGGACCAGCAATCGTGGCGCATATAGATGTCACACACACATTTATGCATACGTGCTCATCTGTTCACTGATAATCATTTAGTGTAATGAAATAAATAGGCTAAGTCCTGTTCATTCAGTTGTATTATTATGCTGAAGATGAAAGGAACAGAGAAGTGTAAGCGGGAAATCTAAGGTGGGAGACTTGTCCATATAGTCCTACTTTGGTCCACTGCACTGCCCTTAATTTGGTTAATCTGGTCGTGTGCATTCTCTCCCACACACTGTATCCCCTCACCAAATCTGCTCCATTAAGTGACCGTGATAAAATGTTAATATTAAATTTAAAAAATCCTGGAATATTTTTGGGCTACCCTCGTAGTAATGCCCGCGTGAATTTATATTGATTCAACAAATATTTATGACCTCAGCAACTTTGGATTCTGTACGTGTTTGGCTTCATTCTTTTTTAACTTTTTGTCTCATAACCATATGATGAATCATCTTTTTAATCTTATTCCGTGCTGTCACCACTTAGATAATAATCATGTTTTACTGCAGTGCTACAAGACGTGGTCTTACCTCACTAGATAATAACTGAATCCACATCTGAATCGTACAAAGGCCCTGCTCTATTGTTATCACAGATCTCTATTCACCCAACAGCCTTCACTCAAACCCTACCTTCTACTCTTTTATCATCAATACCCCTCTCACCCTTTCTTCCAGCCATATCCCTAAATCTCCTCGCACCCCTCTGCAACCTACTCAAAAGGACCAGACTAGATAACCAAGGAAGGGGAGCTTTAACTGATAAAATACCGTACACGTATCAACGATCACGAGTTTCATTGTTCGAGTTTACTTGGATGCGAACCCTTATTTCGCATTTCCTCATTATCTTTTCTTCGCTTTACACAGTTTTGCATACACTTATTCTTGTCTGTTTTCTTTCTGCACGTTTTTGTTTACCGGCTATTTTATGTATTTTGTGGTAATATGTAGTAGTAGAAATAACATGCTAAGTAAACAGTAAGAGGATTAACAGAAACAACAGAATGCTACGGAGAAATTTATAACATTATATAATTCTCGTAAGACAGAAACGATACATACGAGTATATGTGCATACAAGATAGTTAAATCTCACGGACATCAAAATTTCAATTGCCCCTTTTTCAAGATAGTAGTAATCAATTACTTCTTCATCTATACACAAGCACTCAGCCATCACCTTCTCCAACGCAGTCGTCATTCACCCTCCTAATCCCTCTATGACCTCCCTACTTTGGTCTGCCTACTGTGAGTTATAAAGAACTTATTATGTTGAATTAGTGTTGGCTGGGATATGTTACATTTGCTCTGTTAAAACAAAAAATCGTTTTCTAGCGACCCAGTGAGATATGGAGTGACATGTTTGGGAAATTACTCGTCTGATCGTTATATTGAAATGCGTACTTGGTGACTGTGCATTCTTCTCAATCACACATGCATTTAATATTTTCACTCAGCCTACACGTCTGTTGTATGGCATGAGTTGAAGAAACAGGTGGTTGTGGTGATAATCGGGTGGAGTGCATACAAAGAACCATTGGATTCTTGCCTATATTTCCCCTGAGCTTAGAGCCGTAAGTACATAACAATCTGCAATGTATAAAGCAGGATTGGGTGGGTCCTTAGGAACGCACGTGTCAACAGCTTGAGCAATTAAGCAAACATTTAAATTACAGAAGACAGGCGTTCCATGTAAGCTGCATAAAACCAGTTGGCTGCATCAAGTATAAATCACTGAAGTCCCCGGATACCATTTGAAGGGCTACATGCTCTCCATTCTTACAGCTACCTCTGCTGCACACACAGTTTGCAAGCCAATCCTTCTATTCGATGGGATGAATAAACTGCATTTGGAAAGTTCACTGAACAATCATATTTCATGTTCAGTATCATGTTTACGATGGCACTATGATTCTTCGGTGTTTGAAAGTAACCACATAGTGTAAATCAACAATCAACCATTAGAATTTCACCAACACTTCATGACAGAATATTACCGTCACGCAGGCTATTTCCAAAAATTTTTAATCGCCGATTAACACAGACCATCAAACCCCATGGGCAGTTGAGTAGGGGTAGTTGGAAGCAATGACACACGAAAGGAAGGGGCGAATATGGAAGCGACAGGGCAAGGTGGATAAAATTTGTATATCATCTATCTCTCTATCTATCTATCTGTCTATCTATCTATCTATCTATCTATCTATATATACCCTGCTCCTCCATGTATACCTTTGTTTATTATTAAAGAGCAACTTGCCCCTCCCATGAATCCCCTTCAAAACAACAACGCTTCGGGTAGGCTTTGTTAGTGCGATTTCAGAGGATCAGCTTCAATATTCTAGTCAGATATGGTTATCAGTGTTATTGATAAAGCTGAATCCTAATTCATTTCAGAGCATCAGTTTCAATGCTCTTGTCAGATATGGTTATCAGTGTTACTGACAAAAGCTGAATCCTAATTCAAACACCTTTTAACTGTGTAGTCCTGTGTGTACTACCGAACTGTGTGGCATGGTTTTATATAACCATTAGTTTTTATAACGAACTGTTTCCTTTTTGTTACCTTAAAGTTATCAAAAATGGAGTGATTACCACAACTTTTGGCTTTGTGTAATACCCATATTAGAAGTCAATCATACTTGCACATTTGTAGCCACAAATTAGCGTTAGAGTCTTGTAACCGACTTATCGACATTGTTTTTACCGCTTTTCCTCTTATCATTCAATAAGAAAAACATAATTCATGTATCTGTAACCATGAAAGCAGTGCACTGACGCACGATAATCGATGACACATACCTTCATAAAATACAGGGTGACCCAGAAAAACCTCCCACATTTCAAAGGTAAATGAAAAAAAAAGGGTTAAAGATAATCAAAATATTAATTGCACACATAAAACTTCATTGAATACAGTTTTTATTTATCCTGCTTTAAAGATGACATCCTCCAAATGGTGGCCGTCATTGTCTATACACGCTTGGAGGCGATTTCTGAAGGCTGCCATGGCTCGACAGGTCATGTCGAGTGGAACAGCGGCTATCTCCTGCTGAATAGCAACCTTAAGGGCTTCAAAAGTTTGGGGTTGATGAGTTTACAAAGCCACTCAGATGAAAATGAGCTTCGTTACTGCACAAGAGAACGGCATCTTCCGGAACACGTTGCAGAATGTTCTTGCATAACTCACTGTGGCTTATCCAGTCTCTTGCATCGAGTTCTTGCACAACCATCATTTTGTATGGATGGAAGTGAAGGTCTTTGTGTAAGATTCTCCTTGCAGTTTCCCGGGATATCCCTACAGCTAAAGCATGCTTCCACGCACAACGTCTTGGAGACTGCACAACAGATCGCCTCAATGCTTCAATATTCTCTGGTGTACGAGCACTCCCAGGTCAACCAGGTGATTTTCTTTTTAAAGCTGAGCCTGTTGCCCTGAAATTCTCAACCCACTGCAAGATGGTTTTCCTATCTGGAACGTTTTGGTTCCGTAGCATACTGAAACGTCTTCGAAATGCCCTCTGCACGGCGATCACGGAATGGTTGTTTGTGAAGAACACTTCGACAGCAAACGCATGGTGTGCTCCCGACCACACCATGTTGGCGACTGATGACAGTTGGAGTTGGGCTACCAACAGACCATAGCCCCACCCCTTCCGCCTCACTACTGCCAGTGCTACAGCCTTTCGAAATGTGGGAGTTTTTTTTTGGGCCACCCTGTATAAAGTTTGATTTATCCATTAATTTCATATTCTGTCATACAAGGCTTACAACATAGCTGTGCCAAATCACATGAATAACATAAGCCCGAGGTGACTACTTCTTAAGTTATCATAATGTGTAACAAATTGCCGTATACACATGAAGTGTGTGAGAAAAGACAGGCCTAAGAGTATGGTTTATATTTAGATTTATTGCTGGTCGTCTTAAAGGATGTCATTGTTGGCAATGTCTATTATTATACAGTATTTCAATTGCCGGAGAGGAGTGTCCACGGGCTGAATGGTGAAAATAATGAAATGGTGTGAATGAGTAATAAAGATTTTCAGTATATATATATATATATATATATATATATATATATATATATATATATATATATATATATTTTTGTTTGTGTGTGTGTGTGTGTGTGTGTGTGTGTGTGTGTGTGTGTGTGTGTGTGTGTGTGTGTTCCCAGAGAGAGGGGGGAGAAGGAAGAGGGAAGAAGTAGAGTGGAGACAGTTTCTTAATTCAGTATATAGGATGTCCCGGGAAGAAAGGGCACAACCTTGGCAAATGATAGATGAGAGAATTCCAAGGGAAAAAAATGGTATTATCAACAACTGGAGGCATCTTAACCGTTATAGAACTATAATTACTTATGATATTATGGGAAAAGGTAGTCTTCCTCATAATTCACCATAAAGTTATCGGTAACTGTAGGTCTATAACGTTTAAGGTTTGTACACACGATACGGCTATTTTTGCTTAGAATTCGCTCATTTATCATTTCGCAGGGTTATGCCCTTTCCTCCCGAGTGTATCCCGGACACCCTGTATATTATATTCAGCATATTAGTAGTGGACGTAAGAATCGATATTTCCGATACCAGATGTTTACTTCGAAGAATCGGTACTGATGGCTAGTTATCGATTACTGTGAGTATTAAGAAAAACAAAAGTTCTATTTTATTGAAAATACATATTCCTTACAATTTCACTGGGAAGTGTTACCTATTATTTACAACTCCACTGAAAGATGGTGTTGCATTCACATTCACAGACGAGATTACCAAGTAGTGATAGTCGACTTGACTGATTGACTTAACAAGGTTGTAATGGGGTACTTTATGGGGTTGGAAGACAAATGACAATCGTCATTGTCGAGCCTGCCACAGACGTCGTAGGACACGCACGCTCATGAATCATATGCTGCATTTGTTTGTGTGCACTTATGATAGGATTAATGTCATTCCTACTTACAAAACCACATACACTCTCCAATGAATACACACAACAAGAGTTTATTCATTTGTATGAGTCATACAAAAAGATAAAAATATTCTAATCTGGCAAGTCTAGCAACTAGTCAGCTCATTCATCCCTTATAATTTAATGTTTTCTATGTTAATTCTTTAGAAATGAGTAGATTTGTATCTCTTAATATATGGTTTCAATGAGGAAAGTCATATTTTCCTGCTCTGAGACGATTTACTAACTTAAATTTATTAGTGGCTAAATTCGCCTTCAGTCAACGATTTCGACAAACCGTCCCAAATCCAGGAACGGTCAACAGTCATTTTTTGCCTGCTCTGAGAGAGGTCGGGAGGCTGGACTGAAGTCGAGAGGACGCACGCTGAGAATCTGAGATGTCAGGATCGTACTGTTGTGTTCCCCTGTGCATTAATAGGGGTGGCCATCAATTTCCTCAGATTATGAATGTTGAAATTACAAAATAAACAATTTGGATAATATAGTGTCATATACAGTATGTATATATTTCTCAAAGTAGCTAATCAATCCAGAATAGAATATATTCTCTATAATAAGTATGTACAGAAAAATATATGTATATATATATATATATATATATATATATATATATATATATATATATATATATATATATATATATATAAATATGTGCTTTTCACTTTCACTCACAAAGTAGACACTGCTTCCTACCCAGATTACTTAACACTCCCACACACACTTCATAACTGGTGTACTACAAAAAGACTCAGAATGGCCTCTTTTATGGTAGAACACAGTCATAACTCACACCTCACTATCAACAACATCCCCCTTGTCCCACATGCACACAAAATCTTTGGTGAAATGAAAGCACAGTAACAGAAGAATTTGGTAATATCTTGCAGCATAGAGCAGTTAGTTAGAAGCTGATCTGTAAAAATATTTAGCTAAGACAGCCTTTCTGAAATTATCTTGATGTCCTCAAACGTGAATATTACAAAATCTTGGGTGCCGCAATATTTGTAAACAAAAGCAGAGTCTATCTTGTCCCTGGGACTGTACCTTCAATGCGCATGCGCCACTTGGATATTTGGGATGTTACGAGCGTCGTACCAGATTTTTTACTTATGTTGGCTAGTAATCGACTTGAAGAGGGCAATTACAAAGTATTTTGTTCCAGCCAATAGTGAGTAATGTAACTCCACCTCTTTCAGTACAATAAATGACTACTAATGCAAAATAAATGAGGATCTTGGAATTCATTTGATGCTAGTCTAGCTGGATAAATATTTTTTACGTATTACTATGAAAATAATAAGTAGTTTGCCTTCATTTCTTCTCAATTATTTGAGAAAAAATAATTCCTCTACACATTACAAACTTTAATTTGAATCATAAGTCCACACAAAGATATATTATTAATGATTCATGAGAGTGCGACTGTTCACTGTCAGTGGCAGGCTCGACCACTTCAATGGCGGCTCCAAAGCACCCCAGTACGTACGGTAAATCGAAGTATCAGTATGGGTAATCGATACCACTGATTCTGGCAGAGAAATATTATCACTGGTATCGCCCATTACTAATATATAATCATCATCAGGTGTTTGAGTATCCACTGCAGAACTGGCCTATCCCGACCGAAGTCGGGACGATACAACCAATGTATCTCAACCAAGTGGCTTAGGCTGTCTGGTAGAGATTGTATGTACGGTGAGAAGTGTTTGTAAGTGTAATTGTAGTGTTGCAGTGGCTTTGGATATGTGTGTAGTTTGTGAACCAAGTGTAATCAGACCGTGCAAGCCGAATGTGTGCAAACATCTAAGCGACACTGGTTCAACCACAGCACCCCTTGTGTCCGCCAATGCAGTATGTGGCCGGGTGAACACTCCCAAAGTTTATTACCTTGGCAGGGCGCGAACCCTGGCTCACCCGTGTACGAAACGCACACTCTACCACTGTACCACAGAATATATATATATATATATATATATATATATATATAGATAGATAGATAGATAGATAGATATGGGCACCCGGCATTGCCCGAGTAAAAATCCTATGATCATCCAATCGTGCATACTGGCATTGCCCGGGACCCTGGGTAGCCGCTCCCTCCCCCGTAAGAGATAACCCTAGGGGTCTCATTTTACCTAGGGAAGCTGTGTTCCTCCATGGGCCCGTTTCTCCTTGGCAATACTCCCAATCGACCTATTCCTACAATGGACTGACTGTCCCACTACCTACCCACCAACCAATCCTTCCTATACATCCTGCTCATCCACCTACCCTTCATCCCAACCCCCCTGCCCTCCCACTTATAAACACTAACCCACCCATTCTGCCCACCCTCCCATCCACCCACGCTGTCCCATTACACCCACCCAACCCAACCCACACCCTGCCCCACCACCCCCAACCCCCCCACCCACCCTGCCCCACCACACCACCCCACCCACACACTCCAGCCCCCGTTCCCACCCACCCTCCTACTCTGCCCATGCCACCCATCCATCCACACAACCCCGTTCACCCACCTCACCATTTTATGCTCACTACAGACCCAGTGTAGCTATTAATGACAGGGTTGTAATATATATATATATATATATATATATATATATATATATATATATATATATATATATATATATATATATATATATGTTTGCCTACCATTGTTCTCGCCATGTTAACATGATTATTTTTTAATTATTTCTAATCTCGACCATCAGGGACTCAACTTTGACTACTGTAATGTACACATCAAAATACGTCGTAAAAAGTTACATCTGCTAGATCTGTTTAGATAGTTCTATATGCATCCCTCTCTACTTAAATAGAGGCCAGACAGACAGACAAGCATTCTCTTTTATGTACACGTATATGTATGCAGGGCTTCCACTATGGCTTAGATTTTGGAAATCTTGACTTCCTGACCCTTTAATTTGGATGTTCCAGCTTACAGTTTTTGAAGTCGCCTGTTTTGGATCGTATGGACATCATTTTTACATTGGACATTGAAGTCTCCAAAAGCTTTAATTTCATTTAAACACCCTGCCCTCCACACCCAACCTTCGACCCACTCCCCACCCACCAACCCAACCCAACCATACCAACACTCCCACCCACTCCACCTACCATTTCCATCCACCCTCTCACTCTGCCCGTCCACATCCATCCATCCACACAATCCTGCCCACCCACCCAGGAGTAGGTGGGTATCTTACCCAATTGCTCCTTCTTTAGTGAATGAATTCTGGTTGTTTACTGCACTACATTATTTGCAGCACATACATTTTGTATTCTGCCTCTTATTCTAAACATGGAAACTGACTGAGCAATTCAGCTTCAAGTTTCTATGTTTCAACTTGGTCTTTTGGTTTTTGACTGGTTGCAATACATTTTGCTTAGAACTTGCCGGTGCAGTTTCTGTTTGCTGATTTTCATTTTTGCGTTAATTTTGCGACACGGACGCTCCGAAACAGAAAAGGGAACGTCGCTGTGCCGTGGTGGATGGCAACTAAATGAGTGCAGTTGCACATACTGTACATCATACATTCATATCTTGAATTTGGCTCTTTTGTATTTTTTTTTCCTTGGAAGGAATGTTCATGCTGGCTCAGCCTTTGGTTCCTCCTTCCTCGCATAAAAAAAAAACACTTAGTGTAGTGCTGCCTTATGGTCTCTATGCTGAGTGACAAGCCAAATGGTTTCCTTTACTCCAGAAAACCATATACTACGCTGGGTGGTAACCATATAACCAATTTATGGCGCCTGGTGGTTTAGCGGGTAATTAAGGCGCACCAATCGGATTGGGCCGTGCAGGTTTATATCCAAATGGGTGATTTTGGGTTTATTGTCCACGTAATGCCACTCAGGGATGAGTGAGGCTGGTCACTCTCATCCTAAATGTCAGGACAAACTTGCATAGCCTTGGGCTCCTACGCTCCTCATGGGCAACACAGAATTAGTTGATGGTTGAATGGATGGACAAAAACGAGCCAACATTTAGAAGACCCGTTATTCTTTGATCTGGTTCGATGTTCAGAGATTGTCGTAAATTCGCCGCAGGTACAGTAGCTCAGAACTTCAAAATATATTAATGTTTAAAATTAAAATATCTGATATAAGGAATTTCCAAGGGTTCTTCAATCATATAACTTATTTACAGTTTGCTAATGCGCAGTTGTTAATTACTGACGTTAATCAATAAGGTACAAAGCAAACAATTAAAATGTATATAATTTTGATAGTGAATAACGGAGGCAAACTAAGAACACACTCACCTGGACAATCCAAAATCCGAAAATACAGTGAACGGTATTTAATCTCTGCCGGAAAGCCGACAAGAGATACATGTGCTGCAAGTATCTGTCTGTAAACTGGTTCAAACTGCTTCTGGCGGTAGTCAGTGGATGTAGACAGCAAAAAGCAAAAATTAGCTGTGGTTAGGGTACAAGCGGGCTCAATATTACGTAACGAACTGGTCGTTTTATACACAGCGTGGTACACCCGGCGATCTGATCTCAGGCTTACATCCAGGAATTTGGAAGTCACTGGGATTTCCATGTTTATGATATTGGAAGTGTGGCTGCATTTTTGGACATAATATATGGCCGTACGTCCACTGACTGAAGCCCTGTGTATGCACGTATTGCAGAATTCATCAATAATCTTTATTATATATGATTTCCGAGACCAACCCTCAACTTTACTGTTTGCCCTGCCTATGCCGCTCGCCCTGCACGCTCCGCTGCAACGTTCCGAAATGCTTCAACAGACGCACAGAAAAATGTGTAGTTCCAGTTTGGGCCATCAGAGACATAAAAGGATTCAATTTTTTTTTTTTTTTTTTTTTAGCAAAGTTTGGCAAATTTCAGCAACTGTAAAGTACACATTGTCTAAAGGTGCCGCAAAAAATTTAGAGTTCTATATGCATCCCCCTCGATTTCCATAGAGGACTCGAGGACAGACAGACAAACATTCTGTGTGTGTGTGTGTGTGTGTGTGTGTGTGTGTGAGAGGACTAGGTACAGATATATAGCAAAATTTATACGTCAGTGTATTATGAAATCAAAACGCCGTAAGAATGACAGTTCTTGGTAATTACTGAGAATGAACCCAGATGTATGAACATGAAGCTCAGATTAAGTGCATAGTAGACACTTATTAGGGTTCTCTAGTGCTTGTCAAACTGATGGTGAAACGAGACATTCTTCAGATACTAACATCTTTCTATCACACACACACACACACACACACACGCACACACCTACTGGTTTCTCAGCTTAAGTCTGATACTGTGCAGATGTGTTTTATTTTCACCTAAATATCAGGTGGAAGCACTTCCTAATCGAAAATGGAGTGGGTGGTGATGCATTGCCGTAAAGCAACATTGTATGAAATCCTCGTGGCATTTTCGACACTTGTGCTGTTAGCCAGTCTGGGGTGCCTTACCATTCAGTTTGTTATGTCTGTCTATCTATAGCCAGACGCCTTAATCCGGTAAGGGATGGCCGCAGACAAACTGCCTCCTTGCTGCCCTGTCTCCTGCCTTTTCTTTGATCCCCCTCCAACTTACACCTTCCCTTCTCCTATACCTCTCTACTCCACCCCTCCATCTCATCCTCGGTCTCCCCCTTCCTCTCCTCCGACCCTCCACCTCGCTCACATACACTCTCCTAGTTAGTCTCTCATTCCCTAACCTCTGTACATGGCCAAATCACCTCAGTGTATTTCTCCTAATGCTTTCCATCACATCCACATGCACACCACAACTTCCCTTCACTTCCTCATTTGTTGGTCTCTCTACATGTAACTCCATTTGCTCCTATCAGTTGACTAATTTCCACTGCTCTCACGCTTGACTTGTGTCCTTCCAAGAAGGGTCAAGTTTTGTTTCCATACGTTAGAGTGAGGATCACAATGCTGTCATGCAGAGACTTTTTTAATTCCATGATCACTTCCCCATTTCTTATCACAGCTTTCAATGAACTAGCAATATTTTTCTCTCCTGTACCCTTTCAAGCACTTCATCCTGTAAACTTCCATCTTACTCATCATACTTACCCAAGTAATGCACTCACATTTTCCATTTCCTGACTATCCAGCCTCACTGTGCATTCAATGACTTCATTTCTCTCGAAGACCATACCTTTACTCTTCCCTACAGTCACATTTAGATTCCGTTTTGTACATTCTCTCACAAACTAATTCACGAAACCATGCAGTTCCCCTTTGTCTTCACTTAACATTACAGTATCATCTGGAAACAGAACAGGAAGCTTCCAAAAGCTGCCCTTCTATCCCTCATTAAGGCCGCTCCAACATCCACTATCTAAACCTTGTATCTCCTTTATCAGTTCATCTTCTATAAATTGAACAACAATGAAGACTCGATATCCTACATCCCCGTTGCAGTCCTTCATACTCTCACTCTCCACGGCAATCAACAGCTTCCCATTTACTTCACATACTTTTAATATTTTCCATATTCATTATCTATCCACTCTGTCAGATGCTTTCTCCAGGTCCATGAATGCAGCATAAAACTTCTTTTCCTTCTTTAGGAACTTTTCCACTAAACTCCTTACGATGAACATCTGATCTACACAACCTCTTCCCTTCCTGAAACCTCCCTCTTATGTCACCTCTTTGAAACAGAAATACCATTTAAAAGCTAATGTTAGTGGTTGTTTATTATCTGACACCTTCTTGTGTAAAGACATAAGGATTTGTCATCTAAACGTTTGGCAGATGTGCAAAAACTGTGCACACACACAGAGCACGAAGGCTGTCTTCAGCAAAACACATGTGGCTTTTTTTTTTTATTAGGATCAGTTCCATAATATCAGGTACTACATTCTAGTACCAGGCATTCACTTCAGCTCATAGGCTCTGATGATTAAGACAAATTTTTCCCAGGTATCAAGGAAAATCAGGCTAACCTTGAGAAACACATAATTTTTCAATGAACTGACTATGCGTTTTAAAGAGTCTGCCAACCCGGGTATGCATACCAACGGACCTTTGCGTCAAAAAGTAATGAACGTGTGAAAATGATGGTGATGAAAAGATAGCCTACTGAGGTTGAGGGTCGATAGAGAAATTTCGATTATGAACAATGTGTGCATACATTTTTCGTCTGGTATCTGTTGTCACTCTCCTTGTTGTCATTAGCAGGTATAAATGTATGTACGTCGATCAAAATTCCTATATCAGATGTTGAGTAAATACACCCATATAAGTGCACTTCAGTGGCAAACCATGAACCAGATTTTTAGAGGAAAAAACAAGATGCTACCATAATGGCCACACTATTAGGACTCCATATTATAATTACAAATCATAATAGATAGATAAATAGATAGATAGACAGCTCTATGCGAGCCTGGGAATGGGAAATGATCTTGCAAGTTACACTGAGGAAAAGCTGACGACAGATTACGTAGTAGCCAGTAAGGAGATGATGCAGTTAGTTGTCAGCAATTCACCGGTGAACAAAGCTTTGTTGACCATACACACACATACATACTCACACACAGGCTTCTAGAACTTTCCAATCACAAGGAACACACGTGATACGTCTCCTGTTTCACCAGAATTTAAGAAAGAGAAGTCAGAAGGAAGCTAGCAATAGAACAGACAGGTCGCAGGGAGAAGGGCTTAGCAACTTGAGAGAGAGAGAGAGAGAGAGAGAGAGCGAGACAGGGAGACAGGGACTCTGCTCAACTCACTCGTGAGTGAGAGACTTGTTAATATTTCCAAGACAAATAAAAATAGTCCATACTATTCTTTACCTCTCCTGTCACTACATGACAAATGGGAAAGAAGATTATCTACTTACAAAGCTACTCAAGTATAACAACCGCTCGTCCACAAGTCTAAAATATATATAACTCCACTACAAGTAACTACAAAGTCTTTTTATGACATTTGGTAGCAGCGAACGTATACGAACCTTGTCTACGAATCAACAGTGAATTCCTACAAAATATCAAGATTGAAAACAAGAATACCTCTCACACCCAACAACTTACAACCAGCTCCTGATAGTATTCTCTCCAACCAGCCCCCTCCGTCTCCACGATCATCAGGCTGATGTAGAAGTGATCACACGACGTCTTGCCAATAGTTTAACAAAGTACTGATACAAACAATCTTGAAATTTCTACGACGAACCAGCGAACTACAACCATCTACAATCAACTACAAGTAACAACTCTACGAGTCGTCTGTATAATCTTCTACACGCACCTACAAGTAGCGGCAGTCTTCATCCTACAACGAGTAAATCACAAGAAAAAAAGGACCACGAATACCTCGAGGAAGAAAAACGGAACAAACAAACGAAGAGTGAGACACGACTCATAACTCATCCTACTCACTCATCTTCACTCAAGTTACTCATCGCTACTCATTTACTCACAGCAGCTACCAGTGTGGGAAGTCGACGTCATCATGCGTGCTTGCTGAAAAGACGCCACGTCAGTCAACACACCACCTGCACCACCATTCACACCATTCCCACCACGGTAAAAATTAGTGAGTTACATAGTTACTTCATTTATACCATACACAGTGATAGACAATAAGCTTCTGCACAAACATATAAAACGTGCTGTATAGTTACAGCTTAAATACACATACTTACTTCAGTTGTCTGCATAACTCAAACACTAAATAATCACCAACAATAAATATTCTACACTGTATATATTCATTCATTTATTATAACATTTATTTACTACCAACGAGTGTTACCATTTATACCTACATAAAATACGTGTTTCATACATACAGTACAACTATACATTATTATATCTACAAAGTGATAAAGAAAAATATACCATCACAGTTACTCAGTGAGCGATTAAAAGAACTGTATTAAACATTTATTAATTAAAGCTACCTAGTGGAAACATAAATTAAGTTACAAGGTAAACTAGAGAAAAAAAAAAATGGCCAACACAAATGACGTTAGCAAGAGTGAACATCTTCAACACAATCGTGAAGACAATGATTTCCACACAGTACTGACACACATATTACCCACGATAGGTACAAGTGAACAACAAGTCAGTGTATATAGTTAATACTGTATATAGTGTATATATATATTTTTTATATAAAATAACAAAATATGGGACTATATAATATCATTTTCAGTAATATCTGTGCAATATAAACTAAACTTTAAAAAAGTATCCCAAGGAAATTAGCCAGTAATTATGCAACCATGAACAACATAGAAAAAACGTACACAAGCGAAGAAAAACAAACTATAGAAAATCAATACATACACACAAAAAAAAAGAAAGAAAGAAACAGTAAGAAAGAAAAAAGAGAAATAAAGTAAGATCACATAACAAACAAATGAAAATAAGTGTAAGTGTTACTACAAATGCCAAAATACCACATAAACTACAAACAAAAAAGCAAATTGTTGTCTCCACAAGCTAGTGGCATGACACAACATCACTATCATCGACCGCAGCATGACCGGATTCATATGTTAGGACTGCAATTATTACAATTATGTAACGACAAACGAATGCATTATGTTACATTTGCTACAATTATGTAACTACAAACGATATGTAACAATTATGTAACTCCATATTATAATTATGTAACGACAAACGATTGGATTATGTTACACTTGCTACAATTATGTAACTACAAACGATATGTAACAATTATGTAACGACAGACGATTGCATTATGTTACACTTGCTACAATTATGTAACTACAAACAATATGTACCAATTTATGTAACAGTTGCATTAACAAGATGTAACTTTTATGTAACTTTAACTACAATTATGTAACTACAAACGATATGTAACAATTATGTAACGACAAACGATTGCATTATGTTACACTTGCTACAATTATGTAACTACAAACAATATGTACCAATTTATGTAACAGTTGCATTAACAAGATGTAACTTTTATGTAACTTTAACTACAATTATGTAACTACAAACGATATGTAACAATTATGTAACGACAAACGATTGCATTATGTTACACTTGCTACAATTATGTAACTACAAACAATATGTACCAATTTATGTAACAGTTGCATTAACAAGATGTAAATTTTATGTAACTTTAACTACAATTATGTAACTACAAACAATATGTACTATTTATGTAACAGTTGCATTAACAAGATGTAACTTTTATGTAACTTTAACTACAATTATAAGGCCAAGACACTTACGTAATAGTTGCATTAACAAAATGTAACTACAATTATAAGGCCAAGACACTTACGTAATAGTTGCATTAACAAAATGTAACTACGATTATATAGGCCAACACAATTATGCATTACACACAATATTTTGTAACAATTCATAAAATGTTACAATTATGTATTACCACAATGTTAGTACAATATTAAAAGTCATACAACTATAGCACAATTCTGTATTACCAGTATCATCATACAAGTTAAGTGAAATATTAGACATTACTAAAGTGATAACTCAATATGTAATGTATAACCTAGCAGTATTACCATTGCACAATTATATGCGTATGTCTGTTATACATACACATCTCACAAAATGTATACAACTTGTTTAAATATGTAATATTACTGGATAATTGCTATTTACTATGAATATTATATGTATACAATATTCATACAATTATGTTACTTTTACAATATTATGTATTTCACTTAATTAGCTTATAAGTTCATTATAATGTGTATATAATATGTATTAACATGTTATGACTATTAACTGTCGATGGTACGCCATTTTCGCGTGACCGAGCATATATTAGGACTCCATATTATAATTACAAATCATAATAGATAGATAGATAAATAGATAGATAGACAGCTCTATGCGAGCCTGGGAATGGGAAATGATCTTGCAAGTTGCACTGAGGAAAAGCTGACGACAGATTACGTAGTAGCCAGTAAGGAGATGATGCAGTTAGTTGTCAGCAATTCACCGGTGAACAAAGCCTTGTTGACCATACACACACATACACACATACTCACACACAGGCTTCTAGAACTTTCCAATCACAAGGAACACACGTGATACGTCTCCTGTTTCACCAGAATTTAGGAAAGAGAAGTCAGAAGGAAGCTAGCGATAGAACAGACAGGTCGCAGGGAGAAGGGCTTAGCAACTTGAGAGAGAGAGAGAGAGAGAGAGAGAGAGAGCGAGACAGGGAGACAGGGACTCTGCTCAACTCACTCGTGAGTGAGAGACTTGTTAATATTTCCAAGACAAATAAAAATAGTCCATACTATTCTTTACCTCTCCTGTCACTATATGACAAATGGGAAAGAAGATTATCTACTTACAAAGCTACTCAAGTATAACAACCGCTCGTCCACAAGTCTAATATATATATAACTCCACTACAAGTAACTACAAAGTCATTTTATGACAACACTACTAGAAGTTAATTGATTTGTACGGTACAAATATTTATCGTAGTCCGATGTATCGTATGTACAAAATAATGCATAAACACTAATATAAGAATAGACTCCAGATAAATTTGTACATTTTTCGCATATGCCAGCAACTGGTCAACCTCTTCATTTACAAATTAGCATTCAAACAATTATTCACATTCTAGAAATCTCACGATCTCCGGAAATCATCTGGCAACCACCACCACCACCCCCGAGGGATTGCGACCCACAGTTTGAGAACCCCGGCTGTGGACAGTAACACTAGCAGTGAGATTAATGTTTGTTGTTTGTAGTCAACGAAACCTATATACAGATCAACATAGACCCAGAAGCCTGTACTGCTATCACTGGACATAGGAGTAGGTGACTACAATCGTTTTCTTTCTTCTCGTCCATATGGACATTCAAAATTTTTAGATGCTAGAGCACCTCTTGAAGCGGCCAAGTCTGTCAGTCACATCCTACGACTTTTCGGATTTACGGTGCTTCACGCCCGTAGAATGTTGCGATGACTCATTTTACAGCCCTCGTGGTCTTGTGTCTATCTAGTATTTTGTATTTGTCATTCAGCGTTTAATATTTTCCTAGACGTGTTACAAACTTATGCTGTATTTCATAACACAGGTAATGCAGTAATAATTGTAATACTTCATATGTTAACGTAGTGTTTATATTCCTTTTAAGAGGTCTGCGGTTTAAGCTACACCACAGTCACTAGCCGTGACTAAAATCAATAATGCAACTGCCACCTTGCTTCTCATTCCCTGTGATCCCACATGTACCTGATTTGGTAAATGAAAGGCAGAATTTCCCAGATATTTCAAAAATTCACCTCTCTTCCCAGTCCAAGCCTAACGTATTCAATTCATTGTGTGGCAAAAATGCTAAATTTTCTTAATCTCGTTTTTATATTATTGAAGAGTATTGACTAACTACTGGTAGTCTAGCCAGTTAATGAGCGCTTGCTTTATGCTCTTTTAAAATCTGACCATAGTAACATCAGTATGGTGGTAGGGTACGCTCTGACAAATGAGGCTGCTGATGAAAGGAAGGATGACTTTTATGAGATGCTGCAGGATGTAGTGAATAGAGTTGCAATACATGATGTATTAGTTTGCACTGGTGATTTTAATGCGAATGTTGGTAGTAGTAGGGATGGCTTTGAAGATTCTATGGGTAAGGAGGGTGTTGGTATTAGAAATGAAAATGGGGTGCAATTTGGAAGCTTTTTGTTTGGCAAATGCTTATGATTGGTGGAACTATCTCTGAGCACAGAAAAATACTTAAAACTACTTGGATTTCACCATGTGGTAAATACTGTAACCAGACTGAATGCATTGCAATTAGCAGAAGACATACCGTAGGAGTTATTTGAAAGATGTTTGCGTAAGGAGGGGGGGTGATATAGGTAGTGATCATCAACTTGTGTCAGAGATTAAAATAAAACTTTAAGAGAAACGTTAATGGTAATTGTACAGGAGGTAATACGTATGATTTTGATGAGCTGAGAAATGATGAGAACACTTAGGAAAAGTTTCGGTGGGAATGTAGAAACAGGTTTCTAGTCCTGCAGACTTTGATGGAATCCGAAGACAATAATATTAATCAAATATGGAGAGACGTAAAAGAGGTTTTGCATAAGAGTGATAAGGTTACTATTACGAAAACGGGAAGAACATGGAATTGCATGGAATGCAATTCAGAAAAGGAAAGAGGCGAATTTAAGAAGTGAAGAACAACATGTTGATGGCCAGGTAGTTGAAGTACTTAGAGCAAAGTACTGGAGTTTACATTCTGAAGTAAAAGACTCGTTAGACGTGATAAGAGGAGGCTGTATGATGAAAAGGCAACAGAGACAGAAATTAAGTTAAGTAAAAATGACAGTCAGAGTACAAGAGCAGCGTATTAGGCCATAAAGGAGTTAACTGGGATTGAAAAGAGAAAGAAGGAAATACCTGTACGAGACAGAAATGACTAAAGATTTGGATATAAAAGGAAGGTGGAAAGAGCATTTCGAATCTGTTCTAAATAGACCAATCCCATCTGTAGAGGACATTTTGCCAGCCGAAAGAGAGATTTGCAGACAGAAACAGGGGAAGTAACCTTGGAAGAAAAATCTATAAAGGAATTAAAAAATTTTAAGGCCCCAGGAGAGAATGGAATATTTCCTGAAATGCTTAAGGTGGAAAATGATGAGTTGATGAATGTGCTTTTCAAACTTTTTAATGTGGCTTGGGATAATGGTGGAATTCCGGAAGACTGGAAAAATGGAGTGATTATAAATATACCAAAAAAGGGAGATTTAAGTGTGTGTGGACACTGGAGAGGGATAACTTTGACACCCGTAATTGCAAGTCTTTTCCTAAATCTAGTTGAACTGAATAGAGCCAGTAATCGATAAAATTTTAAGAGAAGAACAAGCGGGATTTAGAAAGGGTCGAGGTTGTAATGATCAGATTTTAATGTAAGGCATCTAATGCAAGAAGCTAATAAGATGAAAATGCCACTTAAAATGTGTTTTGTAGATTTTGAAAAGGCGTTTGATAGTGTTTCATGTGGAGCTGGGTTGAAAATTATGAGATTCTATTGTCTACCATGGAAAAAGTTTGTAAATATTATTATAAGTCTGCAATGAAGGTACATTTTATAAGGTAATGGTGGGTGGTTCTTTGAGTGATCCATTTGAAGTTAGGTCAGGAGTGATTCAAGGGAGGAGTTCTTTCTGCCTTTGCTGTTTGTTTTGGTTATGGATTATGTTATGAGAAAGATTGTAAGGAGAACAGGTGCAGGAATTAACTTGAAAGAAAATGAGAGACTGATGGATTTTAACTATGCTTGGATGATATTGTACTGATTTGCGGAAGTATTTGACGAGAGATGCAGAGGGTGCTTGATTGTCTGGTGGAGGAAAGAGAAAAAAGTGGGATTTGTAATAAAATTGTGAAAAGACTGAAATTATTATTATGAACGTGGAGAACCAAATTGGTTGCGTAATTGGGAAATAATGTGGTGAAGAATGTAGAAAATTTTAAATATCTGGGAACGATTGTATCATCTAATGGATCATTAAACAATGAAACTGGAGGAGAGGGATTAGACAGGCTTGAAGCAGAGCTGTTGGAATGTTGAAATCTATTTAGAATAATAATATAAGCTTTCGGTACATACTAAAGTAAAATGTACAAGTCAGTGGTTAGACCAATTTTAATTTATGGGCATGGAGTCTATGGTACAGTACAATTCGCAATAGATCAGAAAGTATTAGGATCTGAGAAATAAAATACTGAGAAGGATTCTTGGGGTAAAGTGGCAAAACAGAGTTACAAATGAAAGGGTAAGTGGATATTACGAGGGTGGGAAACCAGTTGATGAATATGTTTAGACTGTCTCTGCTGGAAATGGGTAGGCACTATATATAGAAAAGAAGGCAGTTAAATCCAGGATGTGCCAGAGTGAACTGCTAGAGGAAAAAGAGTTTTTCTTAGGTGTAGGCCGAGGAAAACCTGGCTGAGGACAATGAAAAGAGAAGCAGGAGAGGAGTGTTGGTGTGGACCTGGAAGGAGACGGGCAAGAGACAAATTATTGGTGGAGTAGAGTTCATCGAGACCCTATGCATCCAAGTTTTCGTGGGGTGCCACAGGAAATGATTGATTGATTGATTGGACTGATAGAGTACAAGCAGAACTTCAGGCCCTAGATGGCTAAGGCCACGTTTGGTCCTGGTCTGAAACAATAATCACCAGGTTTTATGGTGGTAAATGATGTGGATGCTGGTGTGGTGTCTGATGGTGAACTTTATGTGGTGATGGGCGAAGTGGGATAATGATGTGATGGTGTGCTGTATAATGATTTAGTGTATGCCGCAGTGATATTGTTGGCAATACGATGTGTAGTGGTGACGGATACTTGTATGTGGTGGTGAAGGGCAGTGATAGTGTGATGCATGACAATGTGGTGTGTGTGGGTAATGATGATGGCAACAGTGTGTGGTGGTCATGAAATGTAGAATGATGAAGTGGGACTCATGGTGATGATGTGATACTGAAGTTGTGCTGTGGTGACGTAGGGGTGGTGGTTTGGTGTAATGTGATGGTGCGTGTTTAATGGTGTGGTAGTAGTGGTAGTGATGGCGGTGGTGTGATGATGGTGGTATTATGGCGACAGTAAAGCGGTGGTATGGTGCAGGGTGATGGTGCATGTAGCAGTAATGATGGTGGTGGTGTTTCGATGGTGCGTGTTGGTGGTAATGCATATGCTGGTAGTGAATAATAGCAGTGATGATGGCGATGGTGGTGGTAGTCATGGTTATATGATGTGTGCTGGAGCTGATGATTTGGTATTGGTTAAGCTCTGTGATGGCAGTGATATGGTGGTGGTGGTGGTGGTGGTGTATGGTGATGGTGTAGTGTGCAGTGGTGGGTGGTGGTGGTGGTATGGTGATGGTGTAGTGTGCAGTGGTGGTGGTGGTGGTGTATGGTGATGGTGTAGTGTGCAGTGGTGGTGTTCAGTGTAACAATACAGTCGTAGTGAAGTGTGGTGCGTTGTGATGTAGTGTGGTGGTGATGGTGCTTGTAATAGGGTGGTGATGGTACATAATGATAATATTTCTGATGATGGAGATAATTATGTAGTGAGGGTGATTTTGATGATGTATGGTCATGGTAATTATGCATGTTGGTGATTTAGCTTGCGGTTATTGGGCTGGTGATTGTTTGTATGTACTGTATTGATAAGTGGCCATGGTGTTGGCAGTGTGGTGTTACTTAAAAATATCATTATGTAGTGATGGTGTAGAAAGCAGCTAAGACTGAAACAATGTACACGGAAAAAGGCTTAATGCTGATCACAGGATCCAGTTTATTTCAACGTTTCGCCCAACAGAGCTTCTCCAGGAATAACAGTTTGTGTGTGTGTGTGTGTGTGTGGCTTTTATGGCCACCGTCCACCGTGAGGGGCATAAGGCCAACATACGATATTTAAGGGCAACAACAGATGTTTCATCTCAGCACCAGCAGTGTGCACAAGACGGCCATTCTAAGAGGCTGCTTGGAGGCAACATATGGTAAAAGCTCTTAGATCGACCAGACACACTCCCTCCTTTCCCCCTGACAATCAGAAGCGGTGGAATCCCCTCACCCAGGTCGGCCCCTCGGCGAAGATAGTACTGGGTTGAGTAGGTCGAGACTCTGAGCTGGTACGACCGGGCGTGGGCTTCCAGTGTCAGGAGCTAACTGTAGGAGGACACGTCTAGCTGATCCTTGTGGTCCGTGGTAGGAGGACGAGATGGGTTGCCCTCCACTGCCGGAGGAGGGGAGGACTCATTGACCCTCCTCCTCGACTGGAGGAGCCGGTCGACACATCCTCGGACATGGAGACAGATTCAGAAGCAGTTCTGCCTCTCCCTCGGTCACTGGCAGCAGGTAGTGAATGTCAGCCGTGGTCTTATTCATGTCCAGTTCTGGAGCCGGATCGGTGATCAGTGTGGCAATCATTCTGTTAAGAGGAGCCTCCAGCCACACAGCCTTTTCCACGGTGTTGTGTGGGGGGTGGTAGGCCACGGCGGCTGGGCCCAACGCCTTCCTTGGCTAGGGCAGAATGTACATCATGAGCAAAGCACTCAGGGATAAATAAGACAAGGCATTCCATTCTCCTCAAAGATCTTGGGGTGGAGCACACACAAACCCCCTTTTCACTCCCAGAAAAAGCCTTGGCCATCACGATGCACATTTCGACTCCCAGGACCTTGGCCTGGCGTCCCTGGGACCGTGAGAAGTTGCCATGGCCTGGGCAGAATCCTGCACGGCCACGCTCCTCATCCCAGTGACATCCATGAGCCTCAGTGACCCTCAGGAGTCCCAAAGGAGACTAAACTCCACCATCTCAAGCCATCCCCTAAGGGAGTGTTGAGGTGCTGCGGGTTTGGCTTAATGACAGCCTGGCAGTGCATAAAAGCATCTACACCAGAATCCTGGCACTTGGATGAAGCAATACTCCTCCCTGACATTAAACCAAACGACGATTCCCCTGATCTGGGCTGCTGGAGGCTGTGGTCAGCCATCTCCGCCCCCCTCAGGGAGTCACAGGCAGTAAGCAGGAGATGTGGCATCCACTTCGCAGCTGATCATTGACTCCACTTTCCCTGCTCTCTCTCCCGCACATTAGTGGACAGCACTCCACTCCAATAGTCCCTCCAGCCTGGCTGATGACCTAAACAAAACAAGTAAACAATCATAGACTTCCTGGTTAACCTGGCGATCTGCTCGGTAAGAGGTATGCCAATGGCTTTGCAAACATAAAGAATCCATGATTTTGGCTGACATTCAATACATTTGCAATGAAGGCGG
>NC_137010.1:38083541-38152901 GCF_032717465.1 Coenobita brevimanus | reverse complement strand
TTGTGGAGACAACAATTTGCTTTTTTGTTTGTAGTTTATGTGGTATTTTGGCATTTGTAGTAACACTTACACTTATTTTCATTTGTTTGTTATGTGATCTTACTCTTATTTCTCTTTTTTCTTTCTTACTGTTTCTTTCTTTCTTTTTTTTGTGTGTATGTATTGATTTTCTATAGTTTGTTTTTCTTCGCTTGTGTACGCTTTTTCTATGTTGTTCATGGGTGCATAATTACTGGCTAATTTCCTTGGGATACTTTTTTAAAGTTTAGTTTATATTGCACAGATATTATTGAAAATGATATTATATAGTCCCACATTTTGTTATTTTATATAAAAAATATATATATACACTATATACAGTATTAACTATATACAATGACTTGTTGTTCACTTGGACCTATCGTGGGTAATATGTGTGTCAGCACTGTGTGGAAATCATTGTCTTCACGATTGTGTTGAAGATGTTCACTCTTGCTAACGTCATTTGTGTTGGCCATATTTTTTTCTCTAGTTTACCTTGTAACTTAATTTATGTTTCCACTAGGTAGCTTTAATTAATAAATGTTTAATACAGTTCTTTTAATCGCTCACTGAGTAACTGTGATGGTATATTTTCTTTATCACTCTGTAGATATAATAATGTATAGCTGTACTGTATGTATGAAACACGTATTTTATGTAGGTATAAATGGTAACACTCGTTGGTAGTAAATAAATGTTATAATAAATGAATGAATATATACAGTGTAGAATATTTATTGTTGGTGATTATTTAGTGTTTGAGTTATGCAGACAACTGAAGTAAGTATGTGTATTTAAGCTGTAACTATACAGCACGTTTTATATGTTTGTGCAGAAGCTTATTGTCTATCACTGTGTATTGTATAAATGAAGTAACTATGTAACTCACTAATTTTTACCGTGGTGGGAATGGTGTGAATGGTGGTGCAGGTGGTGTGTTGACTGACGTGGCGTCTTTTCAGCAAGCACGCATGATGACGTCGACTTCCCACACTGGTAGCTGCTGTGAGTAAATGAGTAGCGATGAGTAACTTGAGTGAAGATGAGTGAGTAGGATGAGTTATGAGTCGTGTCTCACTCTTCGTTTGTTTGTTCCGTTTTTCTTCCTCGAGGTATTCGTGGTCCTTTTTTCTTGTGATTTACTCGTTGTAGGATGAAGACTGCCGCTACTTGTAGGTGCGTGTAGAAGATTATACAGACGACTCGTAGAGTTGTTACTTGTAGTTGATTGTAGATGGTTGTAGTTCGCTGGTTCGTCGTAGAAATTTCAAGATTGTTTGTATCAGTACTTTGTTAAACTATTGGCAAGACATCGTGTGATCACTTCTACATCAGCGTGATGATCGTGGAGACGGAGGGGGCTGGTTGGAGAGAATACTGTCAGGAGCTGGTTGTAAGTTGTTGGTTGTGAGAGGTATTCTTGTTTTCAATCTTGATATTTTGTAGGAATTCACTGTTGATTCGTAGACGAGGTTCGTATACGTTCGCTGCTACCAAATGTCATAAAAGACTTTGTAGTTACTTGTAGTGGAGTTATATATATTTTAGACTTGTGGACGAGCGGTTGTTATACTTGAGTAGCTTTGTAAGTAGATAATCTTCTTTCCCATTTGTCATGTAGTGACAGGAGAGGTAAAGAATAGTATGGGACTATTTTTATTTGTCTTGGAAATATTAACAAGTCTCTCACTCACGAGTGAGTTGAGCAGAGTCCCTGTCTCCCTGTCTCGCTCTCTCTCTCTCTCTCTCTCTCAAGTTGCTAAGCCCTTCTCCCTGCGACCTGTCTGTTCTATTGGCTAGCTTCCTTCTGACTTCTCTTTCCTTAAATTCTGGTGAAACAGGAGACGTATCACGTGTGTTCCTTGTGATTGGAAAGTTCTAGAAGCCTGTGTGTGAGTATGTATGTGTGTGTATGGTCAACAAAGCTTTGTTCACCGGTGAATTGCTGACAACTAACTGCATCATCTCCTTACTGGCTACTACGTAATCTGTCGTCAGCTTTTCCTCAGTGTAACTTGCAAGATCATTTCCCATTCCCAGGCTCGCATAGAGCTGTCTATCTATCTATTTATCTATCTATTATGATTTGTAATTATAATATGGAGTCCTAATAGTGTGGCCATTATGGTAGCATCTTGTTTTTTCCTCTAAAAATCTGGTTCATGGTTTGCCACTGAAGTGCACTTATATGGGTGTATTTACTCAACATCTGATATAGGAATTTTGATCGACGTACATACATTTATACCTGCTAATGACAACAAGGAGAGTGACAACAGATACCAGACGAAAAATGTATGCACACATTGTTCATAATCGAAATTTCTCTATCGACCCTCAACCTCAGTAGGCTATCTTTTCATCACCATCATTTTCACACGTTCATTACTTTTTGACGCAAAGGTCCGTTGGTATGCATACCCGGGTTGGCAGACTCTTTAAAACGCATAGTCAGTTCATTGAAAAATTATGTGTTTCTCAAGGTTAGCCTGATTTTCCTTGATACCTGGGAAAAATTTGTCTTAATCATCAGAGCCTATGAGCTGAAGTGAATGCCTGGTACTAGAATGTAGTACCTGATATTATGGAACTGATCCTAATAAAAAAAAGCCACATGTGTTTTGCTGAAGACAGCCTTCGTGCTGTGTGTGTGCACAGTTTTTGCACATCTGCCAAACGTTTAGATGACAAATCCTTATGTCTTTACACAAGAAGGTGTCAGATAATAAACAACCACTAACATTAGCTTTTAAATGGTATTTCTGTTTCAAAGAGGTGACATAAGAGGGAGGTTTCAGGAAGGGAAGAGGTTGTGTAGATCAGATGTTCATCGTAAGGAGTTTAGTGGAAAAGTTCCTAAAGAAGGAAAAGAAGTTTTATGCTGCATTCATGGACCTGGAGAAAGCATCTGACATAGTGGATAGATTATGAATATGGAAAGTATTAAAAGTATGTGGAGTAAATGGGAAGCTGTTGATTGCTGTGGAGAGTGAGAGTATAAAGGACTGCAATGGGCATGGAGGCTATTGGGTCTTCATTGTTGTTCAATTTATAGAGGATGAACTGATAAAAGAGATACAAGGTTTTGATAGTAGATATTGGAGCAGCCTTAATGAGGGAGAGAAGGGCAGCGTTTGGAAGCTTCCTGTTCTGTTTCCAGATGATACTGTAATGTTAAGTGAAGACAAAGGGGAACTGCATGGTTTCGTGAATTAGTTTGTGAGAGAATGTACAAAACGGAATCTAAATGTGACTGTAGGGAAGAGTAAAGGTATGGTCTTCGAGAGAAATGAAGTCACTGAATGCACAGTGACGCTGGATAGTCAGGAAATGGAAAATGTGAGTGCATTACTTAGGTAGTATGATGAGTAATATGGAAGTTTACAGGATGAAGTGCTTGAAAGGGTACAGGAGAGAAAAAATATTGCTAGTTCATTGAAAGCTGTGATAAGAAATGGGGAAGTGAGCATAGAAGTAAAAAAATCTGCATGACAGCATTGTGATCCTCACTCTAACGTATGGAAGCAAAACTTGGCCCTTCTTGGAAGGACACAAGTCAAGTGTGAGAGTAGTGCAAAATTTTTCAACTGATAGGAGCAAATGGAGTTACATGTAGAGAGACCAACAAATGAGGAAGTGAAGGGAAGTTGTGGTGTGCATGTGGATGTGATGGAAAGCATTAGGAGAAATACACTGAGGTGATTTGGCCATGTACAGAGGTTAGGGAATGAGAGACTAACTAGGAGAGTGTATGTGAGCGAGGTGGAGGGTCGGAGGAGAGGAAGGGGGAGACCGAGGATGAGATGGAGGGGTGGAGTAGAGAGGTATAGGAGAAGGGAAGGTGTAAGTTGGAGGGGGATCAAAGAAAAGGCAGGAGACAGGGCAGCAAGGAGGCAGTTTGTCTGCGGCCATCCCTTACCGGATTAAGGCGTCTGGCTATAGATAGACAGACATAACAAACTGAATGGTAAGGCACCCCAGACTGGCTAACAGCACAAGTGTCGAAAATGCCACGAGGATTTCATACAATGTTGCTTTACGGCAATGCATCACCACCCACTCCATTTTCGATTAGGAAGTGCTTCCACCTGATATTTAGGTGAAAATAAAACACATCTGCACAGTATCAGACTTAAGCTGAGAAACCAGTAGGTGTGTGCGTGTGTGTGTGTGTGGGTGTGTGATAGAAAGATGTTAGTATCTGAAGAATGTCTCGTTTCACCATCAGTTTGACAAGCACTAGAGAACCCTAATAAGTGTCTACTATGCACTTAATCTGAGCTTCATGTTCATACATCTGGGTTCATTCTCAGTAATTACCAAGAACTGTCATTCTTACGGCGTTTTGATTTCATAATACACTGACGTATAAATTTTGCTATATATCTGTACCTAGTCCCTCACACACACACACACACACACACACACACACACAGAATGTTTGTCTGTCTGTCCTCGAGTCCTCTATGGAAATCGAGGGGGATGCATATAGAACTCTAAATTTTTTGCGGCACCTTTAGACAATGTGTACTTTACAGTTGCTGAAATTTGCCAAACTTTGCTAAAAAAAAAAAAAAAAAAAAAAAGTGAATCCTTTTCTGTCTCTGATGGCCCAAACTGGAACTACACATTTTTCTGTGCGTCTGTTGAAGCATTTCGGAACGTTGCAGCGGAGCGTGCAGGGCGAGCGGCATAGGCAGGGCAAACAGTAAAGTTGAGGGTTGGTCTCGGAAATCATATATAATAAAGATTATTGATGAATTCTGCAATACGTGCATACACAGGGCTTCAGTCAGTGGACGTACGGCCATATATTATGTCCAAAAATGCAGCCACACTTCCAATATCATAAACATGGAAATCCCAGTGACTTCCAAATTCCTGGATGTAAGCCTGAGATCAGATCGCCGGGTGTACCACGCTGTGTATAAAACGACCAGTTCGTTACGTAATATTGAGCCCGCTTGTACCCTAACCACAGCTAATTTTTGCTTTTTGCTGTCTACATCCACTGACTACCGCCAGAAGCAGTTTGAACCAGTTTACAGACAGATACTTGCAGCACATGTATCTCTTGTCGGCTTTCCGGCAGAGATTAAATACCGTTCACTGTATTTTCGGATTTTGGATTGTCCAGGTGAGTGTGTTCTTAGTTTGCCTCCGTTATTCACTATCAAAATTATATACATTTTAATTGTTTGCTTTGTACCTTATTGATTAACGTCAGTAATTAACAACTGCGCATTAGCAAACTGTAAATAAGTTATATGATTGAAGAACCCTTGGAAATTCCTTATATCAGATATTTTAATTTTAAACATTAATATATTTTGAAGTTCTGAGCTACTGTACCTGCGGCGAATTTACGACAATCTCTGAACATCGAACCAGATCAAAGAATAACGGGTCTTCTAAATGTTGGCTCGTTTTTGTCCATCCATTCAACCATCAACTAATTCTGTGTTGCCCATGAGGAGCGTAGGAGCCCAAGGCTATGCAAGTTTGTCCTGACATTTAGGATGAGAGTGACCAGCCTCACTCATCCCTGAGTGGCATTACGGACAATAAACCCAAAATCACCCATTTGGATATAAACCTGCACGGCCCAATCCGATTGGTGCGCCTTAATTACCCGCTAAACCACCAGGCGCCATAAATTGGTTATATGGTTACCACCCAGCGTAGTATATGGTTTTCTGGAGTAAAGGAAACCATTTGGCTTGTCACTCAGCATAGAGACCATAAGGCAGCACTACACTAAGTGTTTTTTTTTTATGCGAGGAAGGAGGAACCAAAGGCTGAGCCAGCATGAACATTCCTTCCAAGGAAAAATACAAAAGAGCCAAATTCAAGATATGAATGTATGATGTACAGTATGTGCAACTGCACTCATTTAGTTGCCATCCACCACGGCACAGCGACGTTCCCTTTTCTGTTTCGGAGCGTCCGTGTCGCAAAATTAACGCAAAAATGAAAATCAGCAAACAGAAACTGCACCGGCAAGTTCTAAGCAAAATGTATTGCAACCAGTCAAAAACCAAAAGACCAAGTTGAAACATAGAAACTTGAAGCTGAATTGCTCAGTCAGTTTCCATGTTTAGAATAAGAGGCAGAATACAAAATGTATGTGCTGCAAATAATGTAGTGCAGTAAACAACCAGAATTCATTCACTAAAGAAGGAGCAATTGGGTAAGATACCCACCTACTCCTGGGTGGGTGGGCAGGATTGTGTGGATGGATGGATGTGGACGGGCAGAGTGAGAGGGTGGATGGAAATGGTAGGTGGAGTGGGTGGGAGTGTTGGTATGGTTGGGTTGGGTTGGTGGGTGGGGGAGTGGGTCGAAGGTTGGGTGTGGAGGGCAGGGTGTTTAAATGAAATTAAAGCTTTTGGAGACTTCAATGTGCAATGTAAAAATGATGTCCATACGATCCGAAACAGGCGACTTCAAAAACTTTAAGCTGGGACATCCAAATTAAAGGATCAGGAAGTCAAGATTTCCAAAATCTAAGCCATAGTGGAAGCCCTGCATACATATACGTGTATATAAAAGAGAATGCTTGTCTGTCTGTCTGGCCTCTATTTAAGTAGAGAGGATGCATATAGAACTATCCAAACAGATCTAGCAGATGTAACTTTTTACGACGTATTTTGATGTGTACATTACAGTAGTCAAAGTTGAGTCCCTGATGGTCGAGATTAGAAATAATTAAAAAATAATCATGTTAACATGGCGAGAACAATGGTAGGCAAACATATATATATATATATATATATATATATATATATATATATAGATATATATATATATATATATATATATATTACAACCCTGTCATCAAGAGCTACACTTGGTCTGAAGGGAGCAGAAATTGGTGAGGTGGGTGAACGGGGTTGTGTGGATGGATGGGTGGAAGGGGCAGAGTAGGAGGGTGGGTGGGAACGGTGGCTGGAGTGGGTGGGAGGGTTGGTGTGGTGGGGCAGGGTGGTTGGGGTGGTTGGGTGTGGTGGGGCAGTGTGAGTGGGTTGGGTTGGGTGGGTGTAATGGGACAGCGTGGGTGGATGGGAGGGTGGGCAGAATGGGTGGGTGAGTGTTTATAAGTGGGAGGGCAGGGTGGTTGGGATGAAGGGTAGGTGGATGAGCAGGATGTATAGGAAGGATTGGTTGGTGGGTAGGTAGTGGGACAGTCAGTCCATTGTAGGAATAGGTCGATTGGGAGTATTGCCAAGGAGAAACGGGCCCATGGAGGAACACAGCTTCCCTAGGTAAAATGAGACCCCTAGGGTTATCTCTTACGGGGGAGGGAGCGGCTACCCAGGGTCCCGGGCAATGCCAGTATGCACGATTGGATGATCATAGGATTTTACTCGGGCAATGCCGGGTGCCCATATCTATCTATCTATCTATCTATCTATATATATATATATATATATATATATATATATTTCTGTGGTACAGTGGTAGAGTGTGCGTTTCGTACACGGGTGAGCCAGGGTTCGCGCCCTGCCAAGGTAATAAACTTTGGGAGTGTTCACCCGGCCACATACTGCATTGGCGGACACAAGGGGTGCTGTGGTTGAACCAGTGTCGCTTAGATGTTTGCACACATTCGGCTTGCACGGTCTGATTACACTTGGTTCACAAACTACACACATATCCAAAGCCACTGCAACACTACAATTACACTTACAAACACTTCTCACCGTACATACAATCTCTACCAGACAGCCTAAGCCACTTGGTTGAGATACATTGGTTGTATCGTCCCGACTTCGGTCGGGATAGGCCAGTTCTGCAGTGGATACTCAAACACCTGATGATGATTATATATTAGTAATGGGCGATACCAGTGATAATATTTCTCTGCCAGAATCAGTGGTATCGATTACCCATACTGATACTTCGATTTACCGTACGTACTGGGGTGCTTTGGAGCCGCCATTGAAGTGGTCGAGCCTGCCACTGACAGTGAACAGTCGCACTCTCATGAATCATTAATAATATATCTTTGTGTGGACTTATGATTCAAATTAAAGTTTGTAATGTGTAGAGGAATTATTTTTTTCTCAAATAATTGAGAAGAAATGAAGGCAAACTACTTATTATTTTCATAGTAATACGTAAAAAATATTTATCCAGCTAGACTAGCATCAAATGAATTCCAAGATCCTCATTTATTTTGCATTAGTAGTCATTTATTGTACTGAAAGAGGTGGAGTTACATTACTCACTATTGGCTGGAACAAAATACTTTGTAATTGCCCTCTTCAAGTCGATTACTAGCCAACATAAGTAAAAAATCGGTACGACGCTCGTAACATCCCAAATATCCAAGTGGCGCATGCGCATTGAAGGTACAGTCCCAGGGACAAGATAGACTCTGCTTTTGTTTACAAATATTGCGGCACCCAAGATTTTGTAATATTCACGTTTGAGGACATCAAGATAATTTCAGAAAGGCTGTCTTAGCTAAATATTTTTACAGATCAGCTTCTAACTAACTGCTCTATGCTGCAAGATATTACCAAATTCTTCTGTTACTGTGCTTTCATTTCACCAAAGATTTTGTGTGCATGTGGGACAAGGGGGATGTTGTTGATAGTGAGGTGTGAGTTATGACTGTGTTCTACCATAAAAGAGGCCATTCTGAGTCTTTTTGTAGTACACCAGTTATGAAGTGTGTGTGGGAGTGTTAAGTCATCTGGGTAGGAAGCAGTGTGTACTTTGTGAGTGAAAGTGAAAAGCACATATTTTATATATATATATTATATATATATATATATATATATATATATATATATATATATATATATATATATATATATATATACATATATTTTTCTATATATACTTATTATAGAGAATATATTCTATTCTTGATATTAGCTACTTTGAGAAATATATACATACTGTATATGACACTATATTATCCAAATTGTTTATTTTGTAATTTCAACATTCATAATCTGAGGAAATTGATGGCCACCCCTATTAATGCACAGGGGAACACAACAGTACGATCCTGACATCTCAGATTCTCAGCGTGCGTCCTCTCGACTTCAGTCCAGCCTCCCGACCTCTCTCAGAGCAGGCAAAAATGACTGTTGACCGTTCCTGGATTTGGGACGGTTTGTCGAAATCGTTGACTGAAGGCGAATTTAGCCACTAATAAATTTAAGTTAGTAAATCGTCTCAGAGCAGGAAAATATGACTTTCCTCATTGAAACCATATATTAAGAGATACAAATCTACTCATTTCTAAAGAATTAACATAGAAAACATTAAATTATAAGGGATGAATGAGCTGACTAGTTGCTAGACTTGCCAGATTAGAATATTTTTATCTTTTTGTATGACTCATACAAATGAATAAACTCTTGTTGTGTGTATTCATTGGAGAGTGTATGTTGTTTTGTAAGTAGGAATGACATTAATCCTATCATAAGTGCACACAAACAAATGCAGCATATGATTCATGAGCGTGCGTGTCCTACGACGTCTGTGGCAGGCTCGACAATGACGATTGTCATTTGTCTTCCACCCCATAAAGTACCCCATTACAACCTTGTTAAATCAGTCCAGTCAAATAAATAGTCGACTATCACTACTTGGCCTAATTTCGTCTGAGAATGTGAATGGCAACACCATCTTTCAGAGTGGGGTTGTAAATAATGAGTAACACTTCCCAGTGCAAAACTGTAAAAAAATAGGCATTTTCAATAAAATCGAACTTTTGTTTTTCTTAATACTCACACAGTAATCGATAACCTTAGCCATCAGTACCGATTCTTCGAAGTAAAAACCTGGTATCGGAAATGTATTGATTCTTACGTCCAGTACTAATAAACTGAATATAATATACCGGGTGTCGGGATACACCGGGAGGAAAGAGGGCATAACTCTGCGAAATGATAAATGAGCGAAGATTCTAAAAGCAAAAATGACCGTATCGTGTCCTGTACAAAACCTCAAACGTTATAGACCTACAAGTTACCGATAACTTTATGGGAACGAATTATCATAAGTAATTATAGTTCTATAATGGATTAAAAGATGCCGCCAGTTGTTGATAATAGCTTTTTTTCCCTTGGAATTCTCTCATCTATCATTTGCCAAAGGATTGTGCCCCTTTCTTCCCGGGACACCCTATATACCGAATTAAGAAACTGTCTCCACTCTACTTCTTCCTCTTCCTTCTCCCCCTCTCTCTGGGAATACACACACACACACACACACACACACACACACACACATATATATATATATATATATATATATATATATATATATATTAGATATATATATATATATATATATATATACTGAAAATCTTTTATTACTCATTCACACCATTTCATTATTTTCGCCATTCAGCCCGTGGACACTTCTCTCCGGCAATTGAAATACTGTATAATAATAGACATTGCCGCCAACAATGACATCCTTTCAGACGACCAGCAATACATCTAAATATAAACCATACGCTTAGGCGCTTTCTTTTCTCACACACTTCATGTGTATACGGCAATTTGTTACACATTATGATAACTTACGAAGTAGTCACCTTGGACTGATGTTATTCATGTGATTTGGTACAGCTATGTTGTAAGCCTTGTATGACGGCATATGAAATTAATGGATAAATCAAACTTTATACAGGGTGACCCCAAAATATCTCCCACATTTCCGAAAGGCTGTAGCACTGGCAGTAGTGAAGGCGGAAGGGGTGGGGCTAAGTCTAGATGGTAGCCCAACCCCATCTGTTATCAGACGCCAACATGGTGTGGTCGGGATCACACTGTGCGTTCGTTGTCGAAGTGTTCTTCACAAACAACCATTCCGTGATTGCCGTGCAGAGGGCCTTTTGAAGACGTTTCAGTATGCCACGGAACCAAAACGTTCCAGATAGGAAAACTATCTTGCAGTGGATTGAGAATTTCAGGGCAACAGGCTCAGCTTTAAATAGAAAATCACCTGGTTGACCTAGGAGCGCTCATAAGCCTGAGAATATTGACGCATTGAGGCGATCTGTTGTGCAGTCTCCGAGACGTTCTGCGTGGAAGCATGCTTTAGCTGTAGGGATATCCCGGGAAACTGCAAGGAAAATCTTACACAAAGACCTTCACTTGCATCCATACAAAATGATGGTTGTGCAAGAACTCAATGCAAGAGACTGGATAAGCCGCAAGGAGTTATGCAAGAACATTCTGCAACGTGTTCCGGAAGATGCTGTTCTCTTGTGCAGTGACGAAGCTCATTTTAATCTGAGTGGCTTTGTAAACTCATCAACCCCAAACTTTTGAAGCACTTAAGGTTGCTATTCAGCAAGAGATAGCCGCTGTTCCACCTGACATGACCTGTCGAGCCATGGCAGCCTTCAGAAATCGCCTCAAAGCGTGTATAGACAATGACGGCCACCATTTGGAGGATGTCATCTTTAAAACATGAATAAAAACTGTATTCAATGAAGTTTTATGTGTGGAATTAATATTTTGATTATCTTTAACCATTTTTTTTTCATTTACCTTTGAAATGTGGGAGGTTTTTCTGGGTTACCCTGTATTTTATGAAGGTATGTGTCATCGATTATCGTGCGTCAATGCACTGTTTTGATGGTTACAGATACATGAATTATGTTTTTATTATTGAATGATAAGAGGAAAAGCGGTAAAAACAGTGTCGATAAGTCGGTTACAAGACTCTAACGCTAATTTGTGGCTACAAATGTGCAAGTATGATTGACTTATAATATGGGTATTACACAAAGCCAAAAGTTGTGGTAATCACTCCATTTTTGATAACTTTAAGGTAACAACAAGGAAATAGTTCGTTATAAAAACTAATGGTTATATAAAACCATGCCACACAGTTCGGTAGTACACACAGAACTACACAGTTAAAAGGTGTTTGAATTAGGATTCAGCTTTTGTCAGTAACACTGATAACCATATCTGACAAGAGCATGGAAACTGATGCTCTGAAATGAATTAGGATTCAGCTTTATCAATAACACTGATAACCATATCTGACTAGAATATTGAAGCTGATCCTCTGAAATCGCACTAACAAAGCCTACCCGAAGCGTTGTAATTGTTTTGACGGGGATTCATGGGAGGGGCAATTTGCTCTTTAATAATAAACAAAGGTATACTTGGAGGAGCACGGTATATATATATATATATATATATATATAGATAGATAGATAGATAGATAGACAGATAGATAGATAAATAGATAAATAGATAGACAGATAGATAGATAGATTTTATCCACTTTGCCCTGTCACTTCCATATTCGCCCCTTCCTTTCGTGTGTCATTGCTTCCAACTACCCCTACTCAACTGCCCATGGGGTTTGATGGTCTGTGTTAATCGGCGATTAAAAACTTTTTGGAAATAGCCTGCATGACGGTAATATTTGTCATGAAGTGTAGGTGAAATTCTAATGGTTGATTGTTGATTTACATTATGTGGTTACTTTCAAGCACCGATGGATCATAGTGCCATCGTAAACATGATACTGAACATGAAATATGATTGTTCAGTGAACTTTCCAAATGCAGTTTATTCATCCCATCGAACAGAAGGATCGCCTTGCAAACTGTGTGTGCAGCAGAGGTAGCTGTAAGAATGGAGAACATGTAGCCTTTCAAATGATATCTGGGGACCTCAGTGATTTATACTTGATGCAGCCAACCGGTTTTATGCAGCTTACGTGGAACGCCTGTCTTCTGTAATTTAAATGTTTACTTAATTGCTCAAGCTGTTGACACGTGCGTTCCCAAGTACGCACCCAATCCTGCTTCTTACATTGCAGATTGTTATGTACTTACGGCTCTAAACTCAGGAGAAATATAGGCAAGAGTCCAATGGTTCTTTGTATGCACTTCACCCGATTATCACCACAAGCACCTGTTTCTTCAATTCATGTTATACAACAGACGTGTAGGCTGAGTGAAAATATTAAATGGATGTGTGATTGAGAAGAATGCACAGTCACCAAGTACGCATCTCAATGGAACGATGAGACGAGTAATTTCCCAAACAAGTCACTCCATATCTCACTGGGTCGCTAGAAAACGATTTTTTGTTCTAACAGAGCAAATGTAACATATCCCAGCCAACACTAATTCAACCTAATAAGTTCTTTATAACTCACAGTAGGCAGACCAAAGTAGGGAGGTCATAGAGGGATTAGGAGGGTGAATGAAGACTGCGTTGGAGAATGTGATGGCTGAGTGATGGTTGTGTATAGATGAAGAAGTAATTGATTACTAGTATCTTGAAAAAAGGGGCAGTTGAAATTTTGATGTCCGTGAGATTAAACTATCTTGTATGCACATATACTCGTATGTATCGTTTCTGTCTTACGAGAATTATATACCGTTATAAATTTGTCCATAGCATTCTGTTGTTTCTGTTAATCTTCTTACTGTTTACTTAGCATGTTATTTCTACTACTACATATTATTATAAAATACATAAAATAACCTGTAAATAAAAACGTGCAGAAAGAGAACAGACAGGAATGAGTGTACGCAAAACTGTGTTAAGTGAAGAAAAGATAATGAGGAAATGCGAAATAAGGGTTCCCACCCAAGTAAACTCGAACAATAAACTCGTGATCGTTGATACGTGTACGGTATTTTATCATTTAAAGCTCCCCTTCCTTGGTTAGCTAGTCTGGTCCTTTTGAGTAAGTAGGTTGCAGAGGGGTGCGAGAAGATTAAGGGAATTGGCTGGAAGATAGGGTGAGAGGGGTATTGATGATAAAAGAGTAGAAGGTAGGGTTTGAGTGAAGGATGTTGGGTGAATAGAGGTCTGTGATAATAGCAGAGCAGGGCCTTTGTACCATTCAGATGTGGATTCAGTTATTATCTGGTGAGATAATACCACGTTACGTCTTGTAGCACAGCAGTAAAACATGATTATTATCTACGTGGTGACAGCACGGAATAAGATTAAAAAGATGATTCATCATATGGTTATGTGACAAAAAGTTAAAAAAAGAATGAAGCCAAACACGTACAGAATCCAAAGTTGCTGAGGTCATAAATGTTTGTTGAATCAATATAAATTCACCCGGGCATTACTAAGAGGGTTGCCCAAAAATATTTCAGGATTTATTTTTTTTTAAATTTAATATTAACATTTTATCACGGTCACTTAATGGGGCAGATTTGGTGAGGGGATACAGTGTGTGGGAGGGAATGCACAGGACCAGATTAACCAAATTAAGGGCAGTGCAGTGGACCAAAGTAGGATTATATGGACAAGTCTCCCACCTTAGTTTTTCCCGCTTACACTTATATGTTCCTTTCATCTTCAGCATAATAATACAACCGAATGAACAGGATTTAGCTTATTTATTTCATTACACTGAATGATTATCAGAGAACAGTATGCATGAGTGTGTGTATGACAACGATATGCGCCACGAATGCTTATCTAATGACCTCCTTTGCATCTGTTAGTGTGCGCCAGAGCAGGGGTAGTGTTGAGCATGTAGCTTTCCACAGATTCTTTACTTTCGCAAAATCCAGCATCCCATTTTATACGCAGGTTATCAGTGTGTCAAGACAGAATGGCTTGAAACTAGTGTCTTCTCTGCAACAATTTTTCCTATCTCTTTAATATTTATTTTCTCTGGTTTCCTGCTTTCCTCTTCCTGCTTATCTCTCCGGCTTGCATCTACATCCAGTCTTACTCTTTTCCCTCCTTGTCCTTCTTTCTACATTTTTAAAGCAATTTTTCTCTATACATTGCTTCGTTTCTGGCAGTGATGCAAGTGTACCAGATGATTATGTAGTGATAACTGACTCTGCTATGATTATGCAGTGAAAGGAGTGTGTGTGTTAGGTATATGTGTGTGTAAGTGATGCTCTGAGGTGTGTGAGCAGCAAGAGGGATTGAAGGGCAGATAAACTTTGTGCTGGTGGTGGATGAGAAGAGCTGAACTGTGTGTTGGTGGTCGAGGGAGTAGAGGAATGAGACTGCATTATGAATGAGATGAGCTGTATAAAGCTGCGTTAATGCTGTTGTAATCAACCTACCTTTCAGACTCCTGGTCATCTTCCTTTCGGGACATTGGCGAAAGTTTTGCCATTGCACTTGACATCTCAAAGGCTTTCGATCGAGTCTGGCATAAATCTTTAATTTCCAAACTGCCCTCTTACGGTTTCTATCCTTCTATCTGTGCCTTCATCTCTAGCTTCCTTTCTGGTCGTTCTATAGCTGCTGTTGTAGACGGCCATAGTTCTTCTCCTAGTTCTATTAACAGTGGTGTTCCTCAGGGCTCTGTCCTATCACCAACTCTCTTCCTTTTGTTCATCAATGACCTTCTAAGCTGTACATCTAACCCTATCCACTCATACGCTGATGACTCCACCCTTCACCTTTCCATTCGGTTCCCTCAACGTCCATCTCAGCAGTTACTTCAGCAAACAAGGGATGAGGCTATGGCACACCTAATGTCTGACTTGGCTCGTATCTCTGACTGGGGTAAAAATAATCTGGTTGTTTTTAATGCATCAAAGACTCAGTTTTTACACCTATCAACCCGACACAGTCTTCTACAGGTATACCCATTAATGTTTAATAATATTCAGCTTATAATCCTGCATCATCCTTGAACATGCTTGGGGTTTCATTTACTCGGGACTTATATTGGAAAAATCATGTTGCATCCCTTGTAAAATCTGCTTCCAAGAGATTACCCCTGCACAATTGTTGACTTTATACAGGGGTTTTATCCGCCCCTGTGTGGAGTACAACTCTCATGTGTGGGGAGGCTCCCCACATACAGCTCTTAGTTGGGTGGAGTCAAAGGCTTTTCGTTTCATTAACTCTCCTCCTCTTACTGACTCCCTTCAACCTCTGTCTCTTCGCCGCACTGTTGTATCTTTATCTCTTTTCCATCTCTACTTCAATGGTCACTGCTCCTCTGAACTGTCTGCATGCATTCCTCCACCCCTACAACGGACGCGTAGTACCCGTCTAGCAGCAAACTCTCATCCCTTTTCTGTCCAACTTTCTAATGCAAGGGTTAACCGATACTCCCAGTCCTTCATTTATGCAACAGGTCAACTCTGGAACTGTCTCCCTCTGTCTATATTTCTTGCTTCCTATGATCTCCAGTCTTTCAAACGCAGTGTGTCCAGGCATCTCAAAATGATCGGATCTTGAATTTGGCTTTCTCTTGTATTTTGTTTTTCTCTTGGAAGGAACAATTTTGCGGGCTCGCGGCCTTTGGTTCCTTCTTCCTCATAAGAAAAAAAAATCAACCAGTTCACAGGATAATGATCTGTGTTTGTCAGGCAGTTAAACTTCAGAACAGTGTAAGGTTGATGATATAATATCCAGTTTTATCTTGGTGGTAAGGTGTTGAAGTGATGCTGGAACCATGAACCATTTCAAGACAGGAACCTGTTTTGTATTTTATTCTTGCTGTGGCCAGACGAGCTGACTCAGTTCAGGAGAGGTCACTATGTTATTGAAGGGGTAATGAAGGCTAAATCTAAACCTTCACTCCACGGCTGAATATAATCGTCTGAAGGTTGCAGGAACTGTGTATCGACGCTCATTGGTGAAAACAATAATGGTCTCCAGTATATTTCCAAAATATTCAGTTGTTAAATCTTTGACAAATTCCATCATCATCATGACGTGTTATTCATTTTACCGTGGCCACCACCAGCCAAATACATTCACGTTAGAAAGGACCTGTAATGGTGAGAGGGTTAATAAAGGCCATACCTACCCCATGCAACTGGAACCGTCTTACCAGGGTGGAGTAAAATTATTTGCAGAGAGAGAACAAATAAAATGAAATACACGTCTCCGTATTGAAGGGATTAACGGTTAGTGAAAATTGGCTTATGTTTATCCTGTAAACTACTAAACACTTAATATAGTCACCTTCGGGGTTGGGAGGTGGGAGAGTGGGATCCAATGGGGCTAGATGTGTCCCATGATGTTCGTAAATGAAAATATCTCTAATTCATCGATCATCTACAAACATTCAGTAGTCGCATGGTTTAGGAAATTACTTGTCTAAGATTTTCGGAGCATTATATTTTGTCTGTGGCGATGGATGTGATTAATTGCCGTTGATTGCTGTTCGATACACTGTACTATGGGACGTTATTAAATATTTGTAGACCTTTATTTAGAGTGGAATGTGTGTGAGAACTTGTAGAGAAGCGCCTGATGTTGCAAGGTAGAGAAACACGGATGTTGGTCTCTGTCATATCCTGTCTCGTTTTTCACCATTGCTTGTCATCCTTACCCTTGCAAACACAGTAACTGGAGGATGGATTCCTGTTGGCATTTGTTAAGCGAAAAAGTCACGTAAAGAAAAAAGGATATTTTCGTGTTGTTTGTTAATCCCAATCTCTGTGTCCACCACCAGACCTTACTGATCTCCCCCTAACACCATGCAATGAGGAGAGTTTGAAAAATTGATATGCAAATTTAATAGGGATGAACAGCTGTTGCATAACATTGATCCTAGAGTCTTACTTTAGGCAGAATCTATTTGTTCATCTGCATTTGAACCTACTAAATGCTGTGGTGGTTTCCATTAATAAATGTCTTGTGTCATATCACCATCTGGAAGTGAACTTGGACATTTAACAGCGACATTTTAGGACAATGTGCGTTATTTCCCACGAAATGCAAACCCACATTGTTTGTTATTGCTAAGAAATGTCAGACATTTATTCCAGTGTGCATGTCATACTGTACATTTCTTCCACCATACCATTCTCCTCTACCCCGACTTCCTTTCACTTTTCCCCTCTCACTTGCTCCCCACTCTCAACTCATCTCTTCATCTGCAACAAATTTTATTCTCTGTACTCCCTCTAACCTCATCTGATTTGCCGGGGATACCCGGACGATTGTTATTATTTTTTTTTTAACTACCACAGTTTATAAAAGCAGTCGGTCCAGAACAATGTTGCATATTATAAGGTTGTGGGGGAAGGTAGATTGAAGAGGGAGAAACTGGAAGTGTGATGCAACCTTTTGTGTTTGTGTCATCATTAGCTTGCCTTTCATGAAACTTTTGCTTATTCTCGGTAGCAGTTTTATAGTTACACTGGTTTGCTAAACATTTACGATTATGTAATTTAACGATTTGGAAACTGTGAATCTTGGTATCCAAATTACCATAAAGATAAAATGCATTATCAAGTCGTCACCTAAATTATTACTTCAGCAAAACTGGTCCAGTATGTCCCCCATTCATACAGACATGGGTCCTGTTGATGGAAAAGCTACAGTATTGTGTAACGTTGTGTAAATACAGTACTGACTTTTTACATGGTAAGAAGATGTCAGGTAAATACGATATAATACGGTGCACTAGTTGAGCCAAAAAAATAACTTTTGTTCCGTTTACCGTTCAGAATTCCTCAGTTCAGTAAAATCGTCTGGTGCCAGCCAAACAAAAATACTTAAGTGATCACTTGGCCAATAAAATATCCCTAACCCTGACTGTGTGAGCGAATGAGTGAATAAATATCGATTCTCTTTGTTGGTGCGGTCTGTAGTGATAGGTGGCTTTAAATCTGATTTATCATTATACAGACCGCTATTAATTGGTATACAAATCAGTAACCGATAACCAAGTATCTCTTCGGGATAATTCGAGCCATCTTTCGGTTTTCTTCCCGGATTCCACTCGCTGGGTTTATGCGCGCGTCTTTGTGTTCTGAGATACTGAATATTAATTTTAATATATAAAAATAACACTCACAAACATCAATCGACTCTACATCAGCAGGCAAAGATCTTATTCACTGTTAGCAAGCAGCAAGGCATGATCTGCAGACATTAGATTTGAGATACTCCATTTTTCACCCTACATATCTAACTCCCCCCCCCTCTCTCTCTCTCTCTCTCTCTATCTCTTCATCCCTCGAGTTATCACTCGCATAACTCCATTCATATACCGTAGGTTGCACAATAAATTGCTATGGGGATATTACACATCCCTTTCTCACTCCAAACTAGCTCATTTAGACACCCACTCATTCTTACAAAAGCATCATTAGCATCACAATAACTTAAACAGCATTGGTCCGCCTTACATCCCCACCTTACATCTGGAAAGTTTCCACAAACCTCTCTCTGTATACTTTGTTGCATACTTTTTCCAGATCCATAAATACTATAAGTACTTCATAGTTCTTTTCACACGCTTTCTCCACTATGTCTCATTACAATTTAGTTATGCAACACATCACCTACCACTCTTAAACCCACCCTGTTCGCCACTCAACGGGCCTTCCTACTGTACAGTATACCGTATACTCCTTACCTTCTCCATGATAATTCTTCCACATAGCTCTCTTGAAACATTCAACAGACTAATGTAAAAAAATAAAAAAAAATGTGTACATATCATTTCCCTTTATTTTTACCACAGGACAGAATCACAGCCAATTTTGTTTACTAGTAGTACAGTAAACATTTTTTCCACTCCCTCCACAACACTTAACGATCTCTGCATACACATCATTTAGGGCTGCCATATCTGAACAGTCAAAATACAGGACGCCTCCGCTGAAACCCATGCTCCCCCACCCCCCCTCCGCCCCAACACACTTTCGCCCTTTGGCGTTATGAAACCTTGATATACAGTATATAATGTATATATACACACACACACACACATATATATATATATATATATATATATATATATATATATATATATATATATATATATACCAGTATTGCTGTACTGTACCACAATCTTTAAACTTTTTTACAATAGAAAGGACAACAGGCAAAGTTCAGAATTGGTTAGTTTATGACTGAAAAATGCTAAACAGCCTTAGATACAGGATAATATAAGAATGACAAATGCTACAGTATAAAAATGAAAACTAGGCCAATAACTGTGTGGAATTACCATTTATTTTATGGCTGTAACAGCACTAAGTACGTACAAAAAAAGAAAAAAAAATCGTGGGTGAGCAAGAGGAAAAGGCAGGACAATCTGGCAAGTTGCTAGCGCTAAACCAGCCAAGTTGGCAACACTTACCACCTGACGAAAACAACTAAGGTCTCTCTCTCTCTCTCTCTCTCTCTCTCTCTCTCTCTCTCATTACAAGAGTTTAATGGTATATAAAATTTTTTGAGAAAAAGTGTTGGAAGCTGAAATTCCGGACTTTCGGGGATTTTTTAACATTTCTCCTGGACAAAGATTTTGACACCTAAATGCAGGACATGTCCGGGAAAATCCGGACGTATGGCAACCCTACATCATTAACAGCTGATGCTTTTCCATTTTTCAGCCGTTTCACAGCATTCTCTGCTTCCACCAGTGCCACATTTTCCAACACCACATTTTTTCTCTACACACCACCAAACCCAGTCATGTCTACCAGCGCTCGGCTCCCCTCAGTCCCAGTCATCAGTATTCCAAAATTAGCTTCGTACTTCACTCCTTTTGCTTAACATTCTTTATCATTCATCTCTCTCATTTTTATTTTCTTACTAACATTTCCAACTTTTCGCACCTCTTTCCAAATTACGTTCCTGTTTTTTTTCTTAAACATATCTCATTTTTAATACTCTCATTATATTGTCTCCTTTCATTTGAACCCCTTTCTTGCATTCAGTCTAACCATGTTTTTTTTTTCTTTCTTTCCTCCACAGACCTATCAACTTCTAAATCAAACCAACCCGTACCTTTCTATTCACTACCCTCGCAGCACCACACACCTTTACGTTCCTCATCAAACACTCACAATTTGCATTCCGTAAGGTATTCACCACTGTTTTCTTTTAATTCATTGACTCTTGCTCCTCCAGTACATGACATCTTGAACACGTTTAGAGATACACAGCGCTATACAAATTAAAATCACAATTCCACCTCCATACATCACCACTGTCATAACAGTTACATAAAACATTTCATACACAAAGTCACCACACGTCACTACCACCATCACACACTATATACTACGCCATCGTCACACTCCACTACCATTAGCACCACCATCAACACATACCATCATCACACACCATCATCATATACCAACACCAAAATCATTCACCGCCAGAGACCATACACACCACAATCGCCACCATACTCCATCATATCCCATGCCATAGCCACATGTACCATCACTGCACTCCCACCATCATCACATATCACACGTCCATCACCACACATGACATCATTTCCACGCCGCACACTACCTTCACCGCACCACCTCTGACGCTATCATCACCAGTACATACCGGTACCATCAAAGCTGTCACATATCTCAAGACCACCGGTGTCGCAAACCACCATACGCCACTGTACACTACTACCACCATCATCGCATATCATACTATCACCATTACACATCACACACCACCAGCATATACTATACACATCATTCACCATTACCGTCATCACACGCCCTTTGAATCAAAGTGACGTCCTTCTTAGTTTATTCTTGCTTTTGCCAAACAATTTTAGTCTATTTCGGAAAGGCACCTCGTACTGGACGGACTTATATCATTGCTGTATCTAACCCCCCGTAGTTCCAAGAACCTACCCTAAGTTGAATATAATCGTATGGATATGAATGCAATAAAAAAAGATATCCCTGTGCTCAAGGAAAAATACATATCTATATCTATCTTTATCTATCTGTCTATTTATATTAATACAAGGGGACACACCATAAACTCACTCTAAGAACACTCACTGTTATTACCATCACTCTTTTAGCGTGATAAAATTTGACACACCGGATGAGATATCTGCAAATAAACCGAGTTAACGTGCCTGGCTGGTATCCCTGATCAGCGCTTTCATGGTGGCATCGGAGGCTTCGTAGCACCACTTATTAAGCAAGTTGTTTTTCCTGTTAATTATCACTGCCTTTTACGTTACTTAGAGAGTATGAGTATCAACATAGTTTTCATAAAAAATTATAAACGAAGGTGTTCATGTGTAATGTTCAGAATAAATCGCTATCTAAGAAGTGTTACGAAAGAACCCGAAGCCACTTTGAATAAGGGCACTTCATTCGATGCTCAAATTGTCCAAGCTGAAGCAGTTTCTTAGGCAACACATTCCTCACATTATTATGCAAATCGAGAACCGTCTGGGGTTAAAAGCCTATTCAGAAATAAAGGAATATGCCTACCGATCACCCCCTTGGCGATGTTGTTATCGTCGTCAGACTGTTGATACACCATTCTCGGTTTCATTATCCATGCACTACTACGTTCACGTGTCACTGATGTGGTTAACTTATTGGAAATGCAACGATACATACTATATTTACTTTACATGCGTTGTTCATGAAGTGTTGTACATACTGGATAGTTAGGGAAATATTATTTGCCATCAACCCATTCTTAAATACTAATGGTGATTGTCACAGTATCATAATGTGTATGAAAATTCTAAGGTGGTAACCTCGGATACGATGGGTGCCAAGCAAACAGAATGGTACTTTGATTTCCATTTTATCTTGTGGATAATGCTTTGCTGTTTTGAGACCGTCCTTTGAGCATTATGTCCATTGCTATGAATTATTCGTTATACGCGACATCAAGCTACGGGAATTATATTACATCTAGAGAGAGAGAGAGAGAGAGAGAGAGAGAGAGAGAGAGAGAGAGAGATTGAAGGAAGGAGAATGAGGTGTACCAACCGTTACCACGTATTCACGGTTTCTGCGATAGTGATAAGTGCGAAGGGTATCGAAGCAAAGGGTGCCGATAATTAGTTTAGTGGATGTACTGCAGTATTCAGGTAACTCTGTACTAAGTGACATGCAAATTAATTTCTGTAGCCTCTGGAAGCTGTGTACTTCGTTGGGTGGACACCATATAACCAGATGACACCTGGTAGTCTGCTAGGTTAAAACCCTCTAACAGAATAAGATCCATGAGGGATTTTCATCCAAGAAATTGATGGGATTTGTAACTCACATATGCCACTCAGGGGTCACCTTTCCAACAAAAGTCGGGCCTGTGTAGCCTAGCTCCGGGCACCCGCGGTCTTGGCTAGATAAAAATTATTCGATCATATGTATGTATGTATCTATTTATCTATATAGATAGATATATAGACAATTAGATGGATAGATAGATAGATGAATATAAATGTATATATATAATTATATACATCTAACTCTATCTATCTATATAATTATACTCTCTCTTTCTCTGTATATAGACTGTATATATATATATATATATATATATATATATATATATATATATATATATATATATATATATATATATATATATGTGTGTGTGTGTGTGTGTGTGTGTGGTTTCCAGGGATCTGACTGACTAACATCAGGTGATTGTATGGATGATTTTGAGTAAAAAATATTATATCAAAATTATCAACCGTTATGGAGGTACAATACAATTACCTATGGCTTTATGGGTTAAAATCTTTTGGCCCAGCATGCCGAATATTAGACAGAATTGCCCATTATAAAAATTATATAAAGGAAGGAACCCATGGGTGGGGATCTATGAGCTTCTCAAGTATGAGCGGATAGATGGAGGGCCGTCCCCTAAGTACCTGTCCTGCCAAATCCCGCACACAGCAACCTCAGTCTGAAGAGATTAATTATGAAGACACCATTTTCGCCGATAAGGTCATCATTACTTGTAACTTCGCAACGGATGAGAATTGAATTGGTGTTGATATATTATTTTTTATTAAAAATTTGCTCTAAAATCATCTCAGTTCCCGGGACATCTTTTATGAAATAAAAAATCTATATCTTATATATCTATCCATCTATCTATCTGCCAGGAGGAGTGTCCATCATCCCATCCTCTCACTTAATGTAATGTTGCCTTCAGGCGACTCAACACTGAGTGACATTCCATACTGTTTCATGTAACCTAAGAAGCCATTTACTACGCTGGCGGTAAATGACGCCTGTTAGTCTAGTGAGTTCAGGCACTCCAACTAATTGGAACCTGTAAGGGCTTCCACCTGAGGGGAAACTTGGGGCTTAATTACTCACATAATGCCACTCAGGAGCAAGTGTTTCTTTTTTCTTTTAGCTATCGGTCAAAGGCCAAGGCCATGACTATTACGCCAAACTATTATTTTTTCTTTATATTCGTTTTTATTATTTATTTTTACTTTTATCTTTGAATTTAACCATTTTTTTTAAAGATTTATAAAGAAGTAGTTTATAAATATATATTTATGTATATCAACACTTGGGGCGAAGTAACAAAGAAAACAAAGAAAACAACCCCTCCTCCCAAAAAAATGGCCACGGAAATGAGTTCAGTGAACAGAAAGTAAGACTAAGATCTTAACCGATGAACCTAACAAACAAATAGCCATTCTACGCTTAATCTTACTGAGACATACCTAAACCTGACTAAACATTCACAAAAGACCTACACTAATGGATAAAATACCTCGTTCAACAAAACACCATCGACTGCTGATGGGTAATGTCTCTCTACATTAAACACCTGCATTCATCACCTGCTGAGTGTCAGGCAAGGCACATGGATTAAAACTGGGGACATCATAAGAAATAGAACCAGACTAAATCGGAACTATTCCATATAAGTAACTATCGGCAATAATTAAGAAAATTTAAACAAATGGAAAGCAGTAATATTTGTACAAAAGTTGAAATACCTCGCCCAACCGAACACCATCGAATGAAAGTGCTCAATACCTTTCTTTGTTAGACAATTGCACTCATCAACTGGTCACTGTTAGGCAAGGCACATCGTTTAATATAGGACAGAAAATTATAAGGAGCAGAAATGTCAGGAGCAGGAACTATTGCAAATACGTCAACTGTCAACCTCTACCATGCAATATACTTTATACACATTTACAATCGATAAAAACCATGACCCAGGCAGTAAAAAAGTCACATAACTAATTAATCTCGTCTCCCTCGAGAAAGCCATCAAATTATCAGTCATAACAATATCCCCATCACCCAAGATGGTGGAAAAGGTGAAGGGGACGTCTGCTGCAACGCAATAATTTATAAGCGAAGCACGTTTACTAATAAATCGCCGACAGCGCATGGTGATTCGACCGATAGGTAACACCTCGCCACCGGTCACAATGCAGATGAAACCATCTTTCAGTATATGGCAATGTATGTGTTAGAAAAGTGCAGTTCATCCTGAAGTGTGATAACGTTCTTTCTTCCTGGAAACTGGTACGATATGCAGAATGTCAGTCTCCCAAGTATGTCTGTCATGTTGGAATATTTAGCCTGTTCGACTTATCCTGCCATAGAAGATTTATTGATTTCTTTTTGAGGAAGAGACTCGGTCGTAGATCACGAGGAACGTCCCAAGTCTTCTCGAGTTACACAGCAGACTTTGCAAGTAAGTCAGCCTGCTCCCTGCCGTATATATGAGAAGGACCAGGCACCCAGATCAATGTGAAGGACTTATTGCATGAATGCAATTTATTAATGAAGCAGCCCTGAATCTTACGAGAATCCGTAGTGCAAGAAGCAATTGCCTGAAGGGCTGATTTAAAATATGAAAATATGACAAATGAGTCATGCCTAGAATTTAGATCATAGTCTATGGCTGTTTCTACAGCAACAAATTTAGAGGTAAACACAGATGTGTAAGTCAGCAGCTAATACAGGGCACATTCGGTCAACCACACACTATCACCCTTACATTCACTTGACTTGGAGCCATCGGTGTATAATTGTTAGGACCCAAAATGATGTATGATGATGTTACATAACAAGTGGCGGACCTCCACCTCCGTCGCCTTGGTCTTCGGTACTATGAGCCATGAGACATCAACTGTATAACCTGGTTGCTTCCAAGGTGCTGTATTTTTAACCCGCCGCGTGCCAGTGCCGTTTTAAAACGGTCTGACATAATTCCGCGGCCAGTGCCAGTGCCGTTCTAAAACAGTTTAAAATAAATAATTCACTGTGACCATATTTTTCAAGATTTGCAGGTAAAAATTGGCAGGCATATACGGTAACTGTTCCTCTACCATCCCCCAGGCTGTCAAGGCCATACACTCACTCACTATCCCCCTCATGCTCGCTCTGCCTTACTCTACCTGTGTGCCTCACCCAGTGTTGTACATAGTGAAGGCATTTTGTAAATATTTTCATGGAAGTGTAAGTTGTAAATATTTTCTTGTAAGTGTAAGGACTATATATGAAGTCAAGTTGTAAATACCTTCTTGTAAGTGCCAGAACTGTACATAATGAATTCAGGTTGTACCTATCTTCAAGTAAGTGTAAGATAATGCATTTACAGTGAGAAAGACACACAAATTGTGATAGATGTTGAAGTAATAAGTAATCAGAAAAGTGTGCTGAACATTGCTATACCTTCCCAGCATAAATACCTGAGTATACCTTACACAGAAAACAGCTTTCTCTCACGTAAGTGGTGAGCGTGAGAGAGTGGCTATACCTGTATACGAGTATGTAGGACTCAGTAAAACCCATTTCCAAGCCTCGGTGAGCATTTTAATGGCGAATTTCGTTGTTTCCCCATCACAACCCCCCAGCATTAGATTGTGGTGTTGACACAAAGGGGGTTCAAGCCACATTGCCAATATAAATTTTCCTAACAGTTCAAATGCCGTACGATAAAAGCAAATGGTCTTGGGGAATACGGTGGGGAGGTACATTCACCTCCACTTCCATTCGAGGTACACATGTACACCTTAAGGCTCCATGACACATTCGTAAACAGTTATTTTGTAACACATTCAACTTCCTCAGTGTGACACCAGATGCTGACTCATACACTTTTTTTTTTTTTTTAATGTGTCCAACTCTGAGCTAAGGCTCTAAAGCCTGTCTCTAAGGTCCAGTAGTCCTCCCACATACCGCACGCCTCCACATGTCACCATTTCAGCGCTAACACCCATCGTCCATAATGAATATACAGTATGCTAGGGCTGCCTCATAAAGGACTGGTGTACTGGTATTAGCGAGGGTATCTTTACGACATGTCGGCGGGTCTTCTGGTAGATCAGTAAAGTCTGCTTTTATGAAATTCAAATCCTCAAACTGTTCCCCGCCCCAGCCGGGATTCGAACCTAGGTCCATTATGACTGCAGGCCACCTCTGCCAATTCAGCAACTGCCTCCTGTGAGCCATATTTCAACTAAGATCGAAAGGTCTTATATACCAATAATAAAGACTTTTTGTCAACTTCTGAAGTAGTGCCCACTAGGTACGTATCGACGTCTAACGAATTATCACAACTAGCAAACAGATTATTAACATGAAATTAAAATTTAATTGGCAATCAAAATGGATGCCCCAAAACTTTACGCATTTTGAAAAGGTATCACCTGATTTTCCAAAATCAAATGTAAATGAGGGATGTTATGAACGGTAAAAACAACAACGGCAAATTTAGGGATGGAAAACTTAAGTCCTCAGTGCAAAGAAACTGGTGAATGGAATCCAGATCTGCTTGAATCTGCCCAGCAGAAAACTGTGCATTGCAGGAAGAGTGCCATATTGCACAATCGTCAGCACAGATTGAGTATTTAAGATTCCTCAGCATGGGAGCTGATGACAGAGTGTCACTGATCATAACAATAAACAAAGTGGGATTAACTACACTTCCTTGAGGTCCCCAGTTTCCATTGATAAATATAGCCTGATGTTGCATTACGGGGAAATCTGACAGAGAAAGCTCGTCCTTAACCCCTAAAGTGCAGGGCGTCGCATTTGCGACGCTCTCCAAAGTGGACATAACAGTGGATCGTCGCGTTTGCGATTCGAGTTAATTTTGAATAAACGCAGGCAAGGATGTTCCAGCTGGTATTGTCTATCAGTACCACCACCCTTTAGCTACAATTAGCATACTTTACCTTTGTACTACTGACCTCCGTTGTCGCCAAGTATCACGTTTTTCCCCCCTCCCCCCTCACCACGGCCATGCCAGCCTGGCTGCGATACATGGCAGCGCTCTGACTGCTCAGAACTGTAAATCTGCGCTCTCCTATCACAAGCAGTTTATGCTAATAGGAAACGCTTGTTTCTCCAGTTGTCACACTAGCTTTTTTTTCGCACGGTTTGCCCCTGTTTAGCGTCAGTTTACCACAGGCTTTCAAAGTGACATTATGGCGAGTTCTAGCTCTTCCGAGTCAGTGCGAGCGGCCGACAGGAACGAGAATAAAGTGACGGGCGTAAGGCAGAATAAAAAGCGCACCGCGGTGATCTTTTGGGAAGTAATCTTATTGAAAATAATGTAGTATACGTGTTTTTAGCTGTGAAAATGGAAATGTTTGTTGAGTGACGGGAAGACCGCCGCTGTTCTGCATGTCGGCCGTACGCTTCATTGATTTTAGCCTTATTTTCAGTGCTTATTGTACAAATACGGATTCCAAACTACCTGTACATTGTAGTATAAAGTTTACTGTGACAGAATGAGGCTGTGGTAGAGGGGAAACCGGGTTGCTGGAGGTGTGAAAGTGAAGATTTTGTTACCCAACTTTGCAAGTCTCCACAAGTCCTTGGGTAGTCCACGAAGGCTCAACACCTGTCTCTGGAGAAAGCTGAATGTAAGTACTATCTGCCATACCAAGTATAATGTTCTAGGGTTAATCTCTGATTTTTGGCTAATATTTTCCTACAGGTACTCAGACCGCGATCAAACCCCGCCACCCGGAGGGGGTCGGCTGTCCATTGGCCGCGCTTTAGGGGTTAAAGAATCTTAAATAAAAATAGGTAAATTACCTCTTAAACCATAAGTAAAGAGCTTCATTAGTATACCATGTCGTTACGTTGTGTCATAGGCTTTGCAGATGTCGAAGGACACCCATTACATGAATTCTTTATTGATAAATGTCACTGAAATGCAATGGTCCAAATTCATTAAATGATCTAGGGAACTTCTGTATTTATAGAATCCACGTTGTTGATCAAATAACAAATTCTTCAACTCTAAAACATAAAGAAGCCTTTTATTAACCATTTGTTCCATGACCTTATGACTTTACACAACCAAGAAGTCAACATAATAGGATGAAATGAAGTGGGATTCATCAGACGACCAGTCTGTTTGGATATCGGCATGACATGCGCAAAGTGCTATGAATTTGGGAATGTTCGGGATGCCAAAAGCTCATTATACAGTGCTAATAGCTTAATTCAGTTGTCCTCATTAAAATGCTGGATCATACTGTGTCCTGATTAAGATGCTGGATCATACTGTATGTGATAGTGTCTGGTCCAGGATTTAAGGTCAAGGGGCAGTTCATCTATTGTGTATTCTTGTTTGTGTGGGGAGTCTACGCCTTCTTTGGGAAAGTTTAATGTTTGTAATTCAGTCGTGTGTTTATGGTCTTGAAAATGCTGGCTGTAATTGGCTGAGCTACTCATATGAGAATAACTAATGGAGAGGATGCCAGCTACGTCTACGAGATCGTCAAAGATATTATTATCCACTTGTAGAGTGATGACAGGGATGAAAGGCTTTTATTATTTAGTATTTTAATGGTGGACCAGACTTTACTGAGTGGGGTAAAACGATTTAGCGTGGACACAGAAGACCGCAAGGAGTCACGTTTAGCCCTTTTAATTATTCTTCTTGCCTGAGCTCTTACTCGTTTGTATGCAATACAGCTTTCTTCAGTTGGCTGACTGTCAAAAATCGTGTATCTTCTATTGCGTTTCCTTAATGCTTGTTGGTAATCCGTCATCCACCAGTAAGCTCTTTGTTTTGTATGAATTGGAGAAGTCTTGGGCATTGCAGCCTCAGCCGCATGTGATGTGGAACTGCTTAAATTTTGTACTTTTACATCTACGGTCTCTCCAAATACGGTGTATCTAAACTGAGGATCCTTGAGTAGGATCACCAATCTTCTTTCATATGATTAAAGTTTGATTGTGGAGAGGCCGAAAAAAATGTCGCGTGTATAAGAGAGATAGGTAGATGATCACTTCCCAAGGAGTTATCATAAGGATCCCATGAGAAATCCTGACATATATCTGGGTAGGCCAGAGAAATGTTTATCGCTGAAAAGTTATCAGTACGATCATCTACACGAGTCTCTCAAGCATCGTTCAAAAGACAAAGGTTGGACTGTAGTATAAGGTCAGCTACTTGCTGCCCATGACCATCATTCGTCAAGCTACCTCACTGAGTGATGGGTGTTGAAGTTGTGCAAAGCTAACTTATTTCCAGGTAGATGTTCAGAAAGTGAATTTAAACCATCACTATTGATGCAGCCACGTGGTGGACAGTAGAGAGAGCAGACAGATACGTGCTATTACATTTTATTCCGCACCTGACAGCTTTCAGAGTAGAAGGGTGCTTCACCAAGTGCATCTACTGTAGAGAAATAATGTCTGGCCTGTGTTTATATAGCAGGATTGCTATAGTGTGTAATTTATTCTCAAGAGTCCTACAATTCTACTGTAACACAGTGAATGCAATGGCTTTAGATTTACGAGGCAGTCCATTGTGCTTAGTTTTTTTTTATGCCACCCGCCACCAGGCGAGAGGCTACCAGAGGACCTATCCTGGTGCTTGCCAAACCTCCATCAACTACAAGCCTCCCAGATTCTCCCTCATTGGAGAAGGAGCAGGAAGAACATGGGTACATGACTACTTGGAAAGGGTGGTCAAATGAATCTTATCAGACTTGTCAGACTTCGGCCATACTGACTGAGAAGCAACAAGAGCCTGTGAGTAGGAAGTAGTGACAGAAATGTTAGTAAGAGAATGAATCAGACAGGTGGCTGAGACAAAGAAACAAAGCAAGTGGCATGGGTAACAGAGACACGGTTAGTCATTCTTGACAGAGCACATCACAGGGCAGGATGCGTGTTTTTTTCTTCCGGTACACTTAGTCATTCAGTCATATTGGCAGTGCCAGAGCGAGTTCAACGAAGAATGACTCAACAACGTGGCGCCTTTGCCTGGGAATTGATGAGACAATTCAGCTGGGCAAAGCATAATATCATCAGAAAAGCTGTGTTTTGACAATAAAGCAAGCTACACCTAACCAACTTAGGCATAACCTAACGTTAACTTAGCATAATACCTCATTTTGCTTGGAGGGATCAGGAAAGTGCAACGTTACCGAATATTTTTATTGAGGCTCTCCATCTGACATTGCCAACACAACTGGATAATCAAGTATACTACTAAAAAAAAAAAAATGTGGATGGGACACCACCACCGAAGCATACGAGGTATCCTGTGAGGGAGCTGCATGCAGCAACTTCACCTTCTTCTTAGCTTCATAGTAGATGTCTTCTGTCGCCTTCACCATGCAGACCGCTTCCCCCTTCTTCCACTTGGGTCAATCCCTAGAGGAAGCGGAGTAAGCACGCATGCAGTGAAAACAGTATACAGTCTTGGATGTGCAGTGTTTAGTATCATGGCCCTGAGCTGCACACTTGCCACACACTGATTGGGAAACTCGACAAGACTTGTCACCATGCCCATATAGCTGACATGTCAAAAAACGAAGAGGGTTTGGGATATACAGTCGTACGTTAACAATTTCATAACCAACTTTGACGTGATCTGGAAGAGAAACTTACCAAACATCAAGTTGATGGTTGCAGTCATCGTCCTCGTGTCCTATGAGAATTCAGTAATGAATCTAGTATCAGCTATGTCTTGCAGAGCAAGTTCATGTATGATGTCGTTCTCAATCATCACCATGACATCTCTGCAAGTGATAAACACCCTTGCGAGAATTCATGGAAACCAGGATCCTCGGCTAAACATCGTGGCAGTGGAATTTAGACAGTTTAATCAAATCCTTTACCTGGGACGAGTTTACGGTTTTGACTAAGAGATCTCCGTTTGCATTTTTTTTGTCTTACCAGCACAAATATCAATAACCTTCATGATAATGAAATGACTGAGACTGGACAGGGGAGTTGAATCTAGAGTATGTAACATAATGGAAGTCGCATTCCTCACAGGCATGTACATTAAGTGGGGTACGAGTCTGGCCTCTGTCACTCTGGGGGTAGTTAATTCAGTCAACATACCTACTGTCACCAAGGCCATCTCCCCTCCTAAAGGGGACGAGACACAACAGAGGCGACCGACATAGTAACCACCTTCCCTTTTGCGGGGGAAGTGGAAAGAAAGAGAAAACAAGCAAGGGGCAAGACAACCGGGGAAAAACAACTAAGGCTGAGATTACCCTCTCAAACCACTCTCGAGAGTCTGCGTCAGTGTCAGTCCACACCCCAGAGCGATCGCTGGGGGGATCACTCCAGAGGTAAGTAAGCAAAGACAATCTCAGTACCTAGATACAAACACCTATTGTACCACTAAACAGGGATGGGAAGAAAATGAGTTCTAGCTAGCCTAACTTTAACCCATCACGTCCCGAGCTATTTTGCACCTCTGACACCCCCCAATCCCGAGGTATTTTCGAAAAAAATTTTTGGGCTAAAACCTCAGCTTTTGGTGAGAAACATCGAAAATTCATAGAGAAATTTCTCACGTGAGGTTTAAAATACTCGATCCAGGTAGCAGTACCTCCTTACCGTACTGGGTTTTCTAACAGGCTGGCACCAAAGAAAACGAGTTCTATGGAAGGGAAACTATTTCACACCACTCATAAACGGTATTTATTTATTTACTTGGTACGAATTTATATGTAGTACGAGAGTTTATTGGTTTTCAAACAGTAATATAGGCATTATAAGCATTGTTTCACTCACTAACTCATCACCATACCTGACCTTTTTTTGCCATATTACCTGATCATCATTTCTGACTGTTTCTTCCTCTAATGCTATGTAAACTTTGTCCTCCACATTGTCATCGATTGGGGAATCACTCTGGCCCTGAATGTCTTTATTGGTCAGGTCACTGGTAACAGGTGAATTGCCGAGACAATGGCGTGCAGGGGGGGGGTTATGCGGTGTAAGGCATTGTCCCTGCTTGGCATCTTGTAGAGGAATAGAGGAAGGTGTCTCGTGTATACGTACGAAAAATCACGCGTGAAAATTGAATATTGTGCAAATTAGGAACCTTGCAATTGTGCGACGTACCAGTACGTCACTGGGACTGGCAAATGCAAAATGTTGCAACGTATCCATACGTCGACGGGACGCCTCGGGTTAATGAACCCTAGAAGTGAACAAACAAACAATTGGCGGTGGGACAGCCCTACAGCTAGAGGAAAGAAGGCAAAACACATCCATACTCTCCACAACCATGCATCAAAGTCCTGTACAAGTGATTATTATTATTATTATTATTATTATTATTATTATTATTATTTTATTGCTTATCAACCATTGGGGCTGAAGCCGCTGGTCATTAAGGCAATACATATATGTATGTACTGTACATATTCATATACTGTATATACGGTACACACTGTATATATATATATATATATATATATATATATATATATATATATATATATATATATATATATATATATATATATATATATATATATATATATATACACTCAACCATGCTACTGTACATACACACCTTCAAACACACATGCATACACACATACATATATATATATATATATATATATATATATATATATATATATATATATATATAAATTTTTTTTTATTTTATTTTTTTTTATTTTTTCTGTGTTATCCTTATGAGAGATTACATTAATTATTAAATAATTATCTAACAGACAAATCGCAAACCTATACTCAAGCCTAAAGATACGAATAGCTAAAGCTACACTTAATGGTAAAAATACCTTGACCAAGAGAACACCATCGACTGCAGATATGTAATGCCTTTTGACATTACATACTTGCACTCATCACCTGCTGACTGTCAGCCGAGACAGAAAATACTAAAAAGGACATCAAAATATGAAAGAGAACCAGAGGAGTCAGGAACTATTCTATATACGTCAACTGTCAATCCTGATTACGGTAATTTTTACAGGATGGTATACAGAATTTACATACAGTATATACAAAAAAGTGAAGTACCTCAGCCAACAGAGCACCATCGACTGAAAATGCCCAATACCTTTCTGTACTGAACACTTGCACTCATCAGCTGGTGACCGTTAGGCGAGGAATGGGGTTTAGTGTTGGGGACATCAATATTAGAAATAGATCATTCGAAAGCGGGAACTATTTCAAATACGTCAACTGTACCCTAATTAATAATACAGTATATCCATGCTTACAGTCGATAAAAACCATAAACATACAGTAAAAAAGTTACATCACTCTGATCAATCCGGTCTCTCTCAAGAAAGCCATCAATTTATCAGTCATTACAATATCCCCATCACTCAGGATGGGGGAAGGGGAGAAGGGGATGTCTGCTGCACCGCAGTAATTTATAAGTGAAGCAAGATCACGAATAAATCGCCGATAGCGCAGGATATTATGACTGATAGATAACACCACATTACAGATGTCAGAGTGTTGTGGAAAGCATCTCTCAATATATGGTTTCATATGAGTTATAATGATGGAATTAAGCCGCAAACGCACCACCACTTTTTCTTCTAGGCGACTGGGATGGTTGGCAGTATCCTAGTCGCCCAGGTACGGCTTGCATGTTGGAATATCTAGTCTGGTCCACTGACCTTGCCACAGAAGATTTGTTTTTCTTTCTGAGAGCGAGACTCGACCGTAGATCACGAGGATCGTCCCAAGTCTCCTTGAGCCCTACAGCCGACTTTGCAAGTAAGTCAGCCTGCTCACTGACATAAGTACGACGATGACCAGGCACCCAGGCCAACATGAAGGACTTGTTGCATGAGTGCAATTTATTAACGACGCAGCCCTGGATCTCGTGCGAGTCCTGCAAGATGCAATCGCCTGAAGGGCTGATTTCGATTCTGAAAATATGACAAATGAGTCGTGCCTAGAATTTAGAGCATAGTCTATGGCTTTATCAATAGCAAAAAGCTCGGAGGTAAACAGATGTGAGTCGGCAACCGATACCTGAGGGAACATTCAGTCGACCACACACTAGCACCCACACAGTCACTCGACTTGGACCCATCAGTGTACAATTGGTGGGACCCCAAGTGACGAACAATGATGTTACGAAACAAGTGGTGGACCTCCACCTCCAGCGCCTTGGTCTTTGGTGCTGGGAGCCATAAAACATCATTAGTAAAGCCAGGTGGCTCCCAAGGTGCTGTATTTTTAGACACCAACTTGTCACAGTCACTGGGTCCACACCAACCTCCTGAGTCAGTGAGTGGAGGCAAATGGCAAGTGGCCAGTGAATCCCCTGCATAAAATGGTGGTACGGATGCAGAGGGGTACAGGCCACATTGTCGATGTTATTTTTTCTAGTTGTCTGTACACCGTAGGACAGGGCCGGGTGGTCTCGGCGAAAATAGAGGGGAGGCACATTTGCCTCCACTTCCATTCAAGCTACACGGGAACACCAGACGGCTCCAAGACACATTTGCAAACATTTATTCTGCAGCACATCCAACCTTCTCAGTTTGTCATTGGATGCCGAGCCATACAATACACCATTAATATTTTCTGTCAGCTCCCCATGTAGTACCCACTGGGAACCTGAGGACATTTAATGGTTTATCACAACGAGCAAGCAAATTATTAATCTGAAGTTTAAAATTCAATCTTCAATCAAAATTTAGGCCCAAAATTTACAGAACTTTGAAAAGGTGCCGCCTGATTATCAAGCACAAATTAGGTACGTTACGAGTCGTAAAAACTACAGCAGCACACTTAGGGACTGAAAACTTAAATCCCCACCGCAAGGCCCATTGGTGGACGGAATCAAGGGCTGCTTGAATCCGCCCAGTCGAAAAATGTGCATTATGGGAAGAGTGCCATATTGCACAATCATCAGCATGGAGTGAGTACTTAAGATTTCTTGGGATGGGAGCTGATGACAAAATATCGTTGTTCATAATACAAAACAGAATGAGACTAAGCACACTTCCCCTAGGCACCCTGTTTTCCTGGATAAATACTCGTACGTCTGATGTTACGTTACGGGGCAATTTGACAGAGAAAGTCTTATCCCTTAAAGAAATTTGAAATAAAAATAAGCAAATTTCCTCTTAAACCATAAGTATAGAGCTTCATTAGAATGCCGTGTCACCATGTCATGTTATAGGCTTTATGGATGGGTAGGAACACCCCTATCATGAAATCTTTATTGGCAAATACCTCTGAAATACAATGCTCCAAATTCATTAAATGATTTAGTGAACTTCTGTATTTACGGAAGCCACATTGTTGATCATTTAACAAATTCTTCAACTCTAAAACAAAAAGAAGCCTGTTGTTAACCACTCCCTCCATGACCTTACATAGACAAGAAGTCAAACGGTATGACGTGCACAAAGTGCCATGAGTTTGGGAACTTTCGAGATGCCCGAAGTTCATTGTACAGTACACCTTAATCAGGTTATCCTGATTAAGATGCTGGAGCATACTGTACATGACGGTGTCTGGTCCAGGACTGCTTCACAGGATTTAAAGGCAGGGAGCAGTTTATCAAGCACCAGTCGAGCAGGGCAGTACTTCCGAGGTGGATGGAAAGCTGATGACAGGGAGTGCTGGAGCTCCCATTTCATGAGCCCTCAGGACTAGTTCCTGACCATCCCCCTTTGCTGAACTTTTTCAGTGTCTCAGTTACACAGAGAGTAGGCCAGCATGCTCTCCAGTACAAATTTCTCTAACTATCTACACCAAACTACATGCACAGTACACACTACACTTCCTATTCAAAATTCAACAAAAATGGCCTCTTTTCATCAAGCCTCGGAGTCCCCAAGGGGGGGGACCATAAATGCCCCCGCCGTCCGCCCCTTTCCCGGTGACGACTCGAGGTGCCTGGAACCACTGTCTGACTCTCTTCTTCTTCATTTCTGCAACATTCTCGGCCTTTCCTCTAACTTTCGCTCTGTTGAGCACCACCTCTCCTCCTCTAAACCTCACCTTCTTTTTCTAACGGAGACTCAGCTGTCTGAGGCAACTGACAGCAAACCCTTTTCTGTATCCTCCTACTTTCTCTATACTCATTTCAAAGCCAAAGGTGGCTGTTGTGTATATATACGCAACGACTTATCTTGCTCTCGTGTTCCTGAACTCGATTCTTCTGAATTCTCTACACTCTGGCTTTGGCTTTCCTGTCATTCTCTGACTAAATATATCTGTGCTGTTTACTTCTCCCCTAATTCTACTGACTATCAAAAATTCTTCGACTATCTTACTTCTACGATGGAACACATTCTATCCATTTTTCCTTTCTCTGAAATCTCCATTCTAGGAGATTTCAGTGTTCACCACCACCTTTGGCTCTCCTCTCCTTTCACAGATCCACCCGGTGAATAAGCCTACATCTTTCCTATCCTTAATGACCTAGAGCAGCTTGTACAGCACCCTACCCGTATCCCTGACCGCCTTGGAGAGAGCTCCAACATACTTGACCTCGTCCTCACAACTAATCCTTCTGCTTACTCTGTTAATCTTTTCTCTCCGTTGGGCTCCTCCGATCACAACCTTATTACCTTAACCTGTCCTATCACTCCGATACGGCCTGTGGACCCTCAAGGGAAACATCGTCTGTGGCATTTTGGAGCCGCGGATTGGGAGGCCCTCAGGCAGTACTACTTTGATTTTCCCTGGAATGATTATTGCTTCCATGGCTGGGAGCCATCTGAGTGTGCCTTGCTCATTACGGAGCTTATTCTCTCGGGCGTGGAAGCATACATTCCTTTCTCATACCCTTTGACTAACGCAAGAAAGCCTTGGTTTAATCACGTTTGTTCTAATGCTGTCCACAACAAGGAGAGGGCCTACAAAAGGTACCGGAGCCAACCCACCCCTGAATCACATCATCTTTACGTTTCTGCCCGGAATCGTGCTAAGTCTGTTCTTCGCTCTGCTAAAAATAATTTCATCCATACTAAATGCTCTCAACTCTCCAACTCGAATTCTTCCCGCTCCTTCTGGCACCTTGCCAAAAATCTTTCTAACAACTTTACCTCATCATCCTTCCCTTCTCTTTTCTACTCTGATGGTTCTGTAGCTATTTCTTCTACTGATAAAGCAGATCTCTTCGCACAGACTTTCTCCTCCAATCCACCTTAGACGATTCCGGTGCTGTTCCTCCATCATTTCCCCCCTCTGACTTCCTCATGGCTGACATTAAAATTTCTTCAGTTGATGTATTTTCCGCCATCACTGGCCTCAGTACTAACAAGGCATATGGGCCTGATGGGGTCCCTTCTGTTGTTCTCAAGAACTGTGCTTCTGTGCTTACACCCTGCCTAGGCAAACTCTTTCGCCTTTGTCTGTCAACTCATACCTTTCCTTCTTGCTGGAAGTTTGCTCTCATTCAGCCAGTCCCAAAGAAGGGTGACCACTCCCAACCCTCCAACTATCGTCCAATTGCTTTAACGTCCTGTATTTCAAAAGTTTTCGAGTCAATTCTCAATAGAAAAATTTTAAGGCATCTTTCCTATCACAACCTTCTTTCCGATCGTCAGTGTGGGTTCCGTCAGGGATGCTCCACTGGCGATCTTCTCACCTACCTTTCAGACTCCTGGTCATCCTCCTTTCGGGACTTTGGTGAAAGCTTTGCCATTGCACTTGACATCTCAAAGGCTTTCGATCGAGTCTGGCATAAATCTTTAATTTCCAAACTGCCCTCCTACGGTTTCGATCCTTCTATCTGTGCCTTCATCGCTAGCTTCCTTTCTGGTCATTCTATAGCCGCTGTTGTAGACGGCCATCGTTCTTCTCCTAGATCTATCAACAGTGGTGTTCCTCAGGGCTCTGTCCTATCGCCAACTCTCTTCCTTTTATTCATCAATGATCTTCTAAGCTGTACATCTAACCCTATCCACTCATACGCTAATGACTCCAACCTTCACCTTTCCATTCGGTTCCCGCAACGCCCATCTCAACAGTTACTTCAACAAACAAGGGATGAGGCTATGGCACACCTAATGTCTGACTTGGCTCGTATCTCTGACTGGGGTAAAAATAATATGGTTGTTTTTAATGCATGTAAGACTCAGTTCTTACACCTATCAACCCGTCAAAATCTTCCACAGGTATACCCACTAATGTTTAATAATATTCAGCTTAATCCTGCATTCTTCTTGAACATGCTTGGGGTTTCATTTACTCGGGACTTATCTTGGAAAGATCATATTACATCTCTTGTGAAAATCTGCTTCCAAGAGATTGGGTGTGCTAAGCCGACTCCGCTCTTTCTTTACCCCTGCACAATTGTTGACTCTATACAGGGGTTTTATCCGCCCCTGTGTGGAGTATAACTCTCATGAGTGGGGAGGCTCCCCACATACAGCTCTTCTCAATAGGGTGGAGTCAAAGGCTTTTCGTCTCATGAACTCTCCTCCTCTTACTGACTCCCTTCAACCTCTGTGTCTTCACCGCACTGTTACATCTTTATCTCTTTTCTATCGCTACTTTAATGGTCACTGCTCCTCTGAACTGTCTGCTTGCATTCCTCCACCTCTACGACGGGCGCGTAGCACCCGTCTGGCAGCAAACTCTCATCCCTTTTCTGTCCAACTCTCTAATGCAAGAGTTAACCGTTACTCCCAGTCTTTCATTTATGCAACAGGTCAACTCTGGAACTGTCTCCCTCTGTCTGTATTTCCTGCTGCCTATGATCTCCAGTCTTTCAAACGCAGTGTGTCCATGCATCTCAAAATGATCGGATCTTGAATTTGGCTCTCTATTGTATTTTGTTTTTCTCTTGAAAGGAACTGTTACTGCGGGCTCATGGCCTTTGGTTCCTTCTTTCTCGCATAAAAAAAAAAAACTCTAGATTGTACGGGTAGTCTACGTCTTCTGTGGCAAAGTCTAATATCCGTTGCTCAGCCGTGGGTTTCTGATGTTGAAAATCTCTGTCTATCTATCTATTGCCAGAAGCCTTAATCCAGTAAGGGGTGACCACAAACAAATCGCCTCCATGTCACCCTGTCCTCCGCCATTTCATTGCCCTGCTCCCAGCTCACACACTCCTCTCTCATATACCTCTCCACTCCATCCTTCCATCTCATCCCCCATCCATCTACATACACTCTCCTCGTCAGTCTTTCACTCTCCATCCTATCCACGTGGCCATACCACCTCAGTGTGTTTCTCTTAACGCTTCCTATCACATCCACATCCACACCACAACGCTCCTTGACTTCCTCATTTGTCAGTCTGTCTCTCCATGTGACTCCACATGCTTCTCTCAAATAACTCATTTCCACTGCTCTCATTCTTCACTTCTGTCCCTCCAACAAGGTCCAAGCTTCAATTCCATACGTTAGAGTTGGTATCACAATATTGTCATCTGGCAGCTTTTTCACTTCCATGCTCACTTCCCTGTTTCTTATCACTGCTTTCAAGGAACCAGCAACTTTTCTTCCTTGTTTCACTTCCCTGTTTCTTATCACTGCATTCAAGGAACCAACAACTTTTCTTCCTTGTTGTATCCTTTCAAGCACTTCATCCTCTAAACTTTCATCCTTACTCATCACACTACCCAACTACTTAAATACACACACATTTTCCATTTCCTCCTCATCCAACCTCACTGTACATTCACTGATTTCACTTCTCTCGAAGACCATAACTTTACTCTTCCCTACATCCGCCTTTAGGTTCCGTTTCTTATACACTGTCCCAGACTCATCCACCAAGCCTTGCAGCTCCACATCGTCTTCACTTAACAGCACAGTATCATCTGGAAACAACAGTACAGGGAGTTTCGAAACACTGCCCTCTCTCACTAGGGCCGCTCCAACATCCACTACCCTAACTTGTATCTCTTTTATTACCCCATCCATGTACAGATTGAATAACCATGGAGACATGACACATCCTTGTTCAATCCAACCTTCAAATAGAAAAATTCACTTAGTTCATTATCCACACACACTGCAGCCTTAGCACCCTCATACATACTCTTCACGGCCTTCAGCAACTTCCCATCTACTCCATATATTCTTAATAATTTCCACAATCCTTGTCTATCCACCCCGTCATATGCTTTCCCCAAATCCATGAAGGCTGCATACAACTTCTATCCCTTTTCTAGAAACTTTTCCACTAATAATCTAAGAATGAATATATGATCTACACAACCTCTTCCCTTCCTAATGTTGATCATAATTGGCTGAGCTACTTACATGAGAAAAACTCCTAGTGAGGATGTTAGCAACGTCCACGGGATCGTCATAGATGTTATTATTGACCTGCAGTGTGGTCACTGGGATATATGGGCCTTTATAAATATTTTAATGGTGGACCAGACTTTACTTAATGATGTAGAACGATTCACTTTGGACACAAAATTCCACCAATAGTCACGCTTAGCTCATCTTATTTTTCTCCTTGCCTCAGCCCGTGCCTGTTTGTATGCAATAAAATTTTCCTTTGCAGACTGACCATCAAAAATCCTGTCTCTCCTATTGCATTTCCTTAATGCTTGTCGGCAGTCCGGCGTCCACTAATGTGCTCTATGCTTCGCATGAACTGTAGAAGTCGGGAATAGCAGTCTCAACGGCGTGTAATATGGAATTGGTAAAATTTTCGACCTTAAAATCTATGGTCTCCCCAGATATAGGAGAAGGATCCCCAATCTGCTTTCTTATAGTTAAGTTTTGGAGGTGGAGGGGCTGAAATATGTCGTGTGTATAAGAAAGACAGATGGGTAAACGATCACTTCCCAAGGAGTCGTCATAGGCATCCCACAGGACATATTGATGTATACCTGGGGAGGCCAGAGATAAGTCAATAGCCGAAAAGTTACCAAGACGATCATCTACACAAGTCGCTCTACCGTCGTTCAGAAGACAGAGATTGGACTCTAGTATTAGGTCAGCTACTTGCTCACCACGACCATCCACCCTCAAGCTACCTCATTGATAGTGATGGGTGTTAAAGTCGCCAGACACTAACTTATTCCCCAGAAGATGTTCCAATAGTGAATTCATAGCATTACTATCAATGGGACCATGTTGTGGACATTACAGAGAGCAAATAGACAGATACATGTTATTAAATTTTACTCTGCGCGCGACAGCTTCCAGAGTAGATTTTAGAACTATTCCCGTTTGTGGGTGTGATTTGCGTGTATATATGGCAACTCCGAGACCATCATATCTTTTATACGAATGGTAGTGTCTGAACTATGGAGGATCAGGGTGATCCACCAAGCGCAATTCCTGTAAGCAAATTACGTCTGGCCTGTGTTTAGAAAGCAAGATTGCTACATTATGTAATTAATTCCCAAGAGTCCTACAATTCCATTGTAACACCGTGAGTGTGACTGTTTAAGATTTATGAGGTGGCCAATGTTCTTAGTTTTTTTAATGCTGCCCGCCAACGAGCGAATGACTACTGGGGGACCTATCCCGGTGTTTGCTGATGGAAACCTCCATATTTTCGTCAATAACAAGGCTCCCTGTCTCCCCCGAGGACGACCTAACCCTTCTCTCCCTCACTGGACCAGGAACAGGAAGAACATGAGGACATGGCTGTTTTGTGAGGGTGGTCATATTACATTTATCTGAGTTGTCGGCCTTCAGTTTAGGCTTGGCTAAATGAGAGGTAGCACCAGCCTGGGAGTAAAAGGTTGCAACAGGGATATCAATATGAGAGATGGATTGGACAGGAGGCTGAGATGGAGAGGTAGAGTGCATGGCAAAAGGAACCGGTTCAGGGTCAGTCTGTGTTTCAACAGAGCCATCACAGGGCAGGACATCACCACCGAAGCATAGGACCTATTCGGCGTGGGAGTTGCATGCAACTCCTTTACCTTTTTCCTAGCTTCATAGTAGGAGATACCCTCAGTCGCCTTCACCACACAGACCTCTTTCTCCTCCTTCCACTCGGGACAATCCCTAGTGGAAGTGGAGTGAGCACCTATACAGTGAAAGCAACAAACAGTCTCTGATTCGCTGAGCTCAGCATCGTGACCCTGTGTTGCACATTTGCCACACACTGACAGGGAAGCCCGTCAAGTCTTATCATTTTGCCCATATAATTGACACCTTAAACAACGAAGTGGGCTGGGGATATATGATCTTACGTTAATGATTTCGTAGCCAACTTTAACAATGGCTGGGAGCAAAACTTTGCCGAAGGTCAAAACAATAGTGGCCATCTTCGTCCTCACGCCTTCGGAATATCTAGTGATAAACCAGGCATCAATTACGTCCTGCTGAGCAGGTTCCTGTATGATCTCGTCCTCTTCCTTAACCATGAAATCTATGCAGGTGATGACATCCTTGCAGGAATTCATGGCATGAGGGATCCTCGGTTCGACATCATGGCAGTGGAATTTATGCAGTTTCATCTAGTCTTTTACCTGGGAGGAGTTGGCAGGTTTGTTGAGCAAGTCTCCATTAGCAAGTTTTTTTACTTGTTCCACTTCCCCAGTCCAGCCATTAATGACATTCTTGATGATGAAAGGATTGAGACTGCTCAAGGAAGTGGAACCAAGAGCATGGAGGGTGACAAACTGGGAATCGTTAACATTAATGTTAAGTGCGGATCGAGTCTGGGACCATTCTGTCAGGAGGCGGTCAGTCCGTCTATCAGTCAAATTGTCTGGACCACCTCCCTCCCCCTGAAGAGGGGAGAGGGAGGCAGTAGGGGCATCCATCATAGGAACCACTTCCCCAGTTTAGGGGGAAGTGGGAAGAAGAAAAACCGAGCAAGGGACAAACAACCCGGAACCAAACACCTAAGGCTGAGATTGCCCTCTCAGACCAATCCAGGGAGGCCCGACCGTGTTAATTCACGCTCCAGAGCGATCAGTATGGGGACCCTCTGTGGGCAGAAGACAAAAACAATCTCAGTATAATGGTACAGACACCTACTAGTTAATCATATTCCTTCCCTCAGAGAGGGGAGGAATATGAGCAACTAGCTAGCCTAGCGTCACCAGAAGGGTAAAAAAAAAAAAAAAAAAAAGCTAATGCCGGTGGGGCAGCCCTGAAAGTTACAGGAGAGCTCAGAATAAACATGTCCCTGCGACCATGCATGTAAGTCCCCAACAAGTGAGGCTGGTCGCCCTTGCCTTAAAGGGAGGGACTGAGAAGCCTAGCCCCGGGTTTCAAAGCTTTTAATGGGGTAAGAATATATATATATATATATATATATATATATATATATATATATATATATATATATATTATTTAAGTCACCCACCACTCAGTCTGTGTAGTGCAGCCTTTAGGTGACTGCATTAAGTTACAAGTCAGATGTTTTCCTGTTAACCAGGAAATCATTTACGACGGTGGATGGTAACCTTACAACCATAAAATGCTTGGTTATGTACTGGGTTAAGGCGCTTCAAACAGACTGAGCCGGTAAATGTTTATGTCCAAGGAATGTTTGGAGTTTACGGCTCATACTGAGCCACCCAGGGATAAGTGCGGCTGGGCACCTTCGTCTTAAATGTCAAAACTGAGTACCCTAGCCCTGCGCTTCTACTCTCCTGATGAGTCAAGAAAGGATTAGATGATGGTGATATCCAAACTATCTGTCCATATCTATCCATCTCTCTGGCTGTTTCATCTATGTGTGCTTATATATATATATATATATATATATATATATATATATATATATATATATATATATATATATATATATATATATCACATCACTACCGCTTTTTTCTTTCATTATGATCTTCACCAACAGATATGCCACTATAAGGATTATTCTACTCATTTCACTATATGTACTTACAATATTGGTATCTTTCCTTTCTCTCATGCACTGGGTAATTTCTCACACGGGGTATCACAGACACACACATTTCCAGCTATCTATATCCATCGATCTATCTATCTGTTATATCTGCCCATATCTGTCTATAATAGCACCATGCATTACACCTCCATCACACCAAATATCATCAAACAGGACAACCACCACTTCTGTACACACCATATCACAACCACGTAGCACCACCATCACCGTACGTCAACATTATCATACACATCACCACTCAAAAGCCACCACTTTTACACCCTTGTCATCACTGCAGACCAACGCAATGCACCACCACCATCAACACTATCACCACACCCCATCGCACACATCATCAAACTATCTATCTATCTATCTATCTATAGCCCGACGCCCTAATCCCGCAAAGGGTGGCCGCAGACAAAACGCCTCCAAGTCACTCTGTCACCCACCATTTGACTCCCCTCCCCCCAACTCACCCCCCCCTCCCTCATATACCTCTCAACTCCATCCCTCCACCTCATCCTCGGTCTGCCCCTCCCTCTCCCTCCCTCCACCTCACCTACATACACCCTCTTAGTCAGTCTTTCATTCTCCATTCTCTCCACATGTCCAAACCACCTCAGTGTATTTCTCCTAATCTTCTCAACCACATCCACATCTACCCCACAACGTTCCTTCACTTCTTCATTCGTCAACCTGTCCCTCCACGTCACTCCACATGCTCCTCTCAAGTAACTCATTTCCACTGCTCTCACTCTTGACTTGTTCCCCTCTTGCAAGGTCCATGCCTCGCTTCCATACGTCAGGGTAGGGATCACAATACCATCATGCAGTGACTTCTTAACTTCCATACTCACCTCCCTATTTCTCATCACTGCTTTCAGTGTACCAACAACCTTTCTTCCATGCTGTACCCTTTCACGTACTTCATCCCCCAAAGTTCCATCCTTACTCATCACACTACCCAAGTACTTGAATGCACTCACATTCTCCATATCCTCACCATCCAACCTCACTGCACACTCTGTGACTTCATTCCTCTCAAACACCATAACTTTACTTTTGTTTACATTAACTTTCAGCTTCCTCCTCCTACACACTGTCCCAAATTCATTCACCAAACCTTGCAACTCCCTTTCATCTTCACTCAACAATACTGTATCATCAGCAAACAGCAACACCGGAAGCTTCCAAATCTCACCCTCATTCATTAGGGCCACCCCCACATCCACTGCCCTACCTTGCACCTCCTTTACAACCCCATCCATATATATATTAAACAGCCATGGAGACATCACACACCCCTGTTTCAGTCCCACAATGAGATCAAATAACTCACTCAGCTCACCATCCACTCGCACCGTAGCCCTAGCTCCCTCGTACATACTCTTCACAGCACTCAACAATTTCCCCTCCACTCCATATATTCTTAATACCTTCCACATACCTTGCCTATCTATTCTGTCATAAGCTTTCTCCAAGTCCATGAAGGCAGCATACACTTTCCTTCCCTTCTCTAGATACTTCTCCACTAAACATCTTAGAACAAATATCTGATCTACACACCCTTTTCCCTTCCTAAATCCCCCTTGTTCTTCTCCAACTAGCTCCTCTGTCATATGTCTAACCCTACCAATGAGTATTCTACCATATATTTTACCAGTCACACTAAGAAGGCAAATACCCCTATGGTTACCACATACTTCTCTCTCCCCTTTTCCTTTGTACAGAGGAACAATTATACCTGATTTCCAGTCCTTTGGAACCCTTCCCTCTTCCCAAGCCAATCTACACAACTTCCATATCCACTCCACAACAATCTCACCCCCATACCTAAGCACTTCACCACACACTCCATCAATTCCTGGGGCCTTTCCCAGCTTAATCTTCTTCATCGCTTCCACTACTTCCGACCTACTGATCTCTTCCTCCCTCCTCTCATCTCTTCTTCTCCCAGCCATTCCCCAACCACTTATACTCACACTGCTCTCACTCTTTACATTCAACAAATCCTCAAAGTGCTCCTTCCATCTCCTCAATTTCTCTCTCTTCTCCACCAACAATCTATTATTCCTATCTTTCACTCCCCTACTATTTCCCCTTTCACACTGCCTTACTTTCTTTACCTCCTTCCAAAACAATTTCTTACTCTCCCTCCATTTCACACTCAGATTCCTCCCAAACTCTTCATCCACTTTCTTCTTACTCTCCTTCACCAGTCTCTTAACCTCCCTTCTCCTGCTCACATATACCTCTCTCTTCTCTCTCTCATCTTCTCCCCTACCTCTACTCGCCAACCATTCACCATATGCCTTCTTCTTTTGTTCCACAGCTCGTTTCACCTCATCATTCCACCATGCTGTCCCTTGCACACCCTTGCATCTCCTCCTCACTCCACAAACCGCCTCACACGCTGCGCTTATCTCTTCCGTGAATATCTTACATACGTCTTCCACCCCTTCCATCTGCTCTAGCTCATACCTTCCCAATCTTTCTTCCACTATGCTCTTATACTCTGTCATTTTCTCACTATCTTGCAATTTCTCCATTCTTCTCACAGGAGCTGCTTCCTCCTGTCTTCCCCTTCGTCTCCTCAACCACTTTCTTTGCAGCTCTACCTTGGCCATCACTAAGTGATGGTCCGAGACTCCATTCCCCCACCCTCTCCACACCCTTGCATCCAACACTTGTCTTCTCATTCGCTCATCCACACACACGTAGTCTATCATTGCCTTTCGTTCAACAAGTTCACCATCCATCCTCCTCAATACTCTCCATGTATACCGGTGGATCATCTTATGACGAAAGTAGGTGTTGGCTATTGCCAACCCCTTACCAGCACAGATGTCCACCAAAGCACTACCATTCCCATCTACTTCAGCTGGCACACCCCACTGACCAACCACTCCATCCACTCGTACATTCCCAACTTTGCCATTCATGTCTCCAATCAACAGCACTCTCTCGCTCCTCTCAAACTTGTCCATACATGCTTCTACTCTCGCCCAAAACTCATCTTTCACTCAAACACCAACACTTTTTATGCATACACAACCACCACCACTACACACACACACACACACACACACAGGCATCACCACACTATTGCCACCACACTATGCTATAATACTGTTTGCCAACACATCACACAATCACCACATGTCACTGCTGTGCCATCACCAGATACTGTAAATTGAAATTATACCACCACCCTGCAATAGTTAACAATATTCACCTAGTATTTAGCTTCGACCAACAAGGCTACTTATTATTGACTCTTGTCTGTACCGTAGGCTACATATGATTCTTTCAGGATGTTCTCTTTACTTCTGACAGTAATTTTGCTTGTGTTCAAAACTGTTTTTCATTAGGTGAGACCTCTCGTTGTGAAAGCGACTGAAACTGGCTTAGTATTGGCAACAAAAAATGTGATTAGTTACGGAAAATGCATTTATTAAAATAGATTATCCTTATCGACTGCACCCACCATCCCCACACATCATCACATCATGATTGCATACTGCCACCACGCGTCAGCACCACTACTACCATCTACCACAGTATCCAGTGATTTCGTCTCTCGATAAGTTAAGCCAGCCAGGAGACAGGACGTGTGTGCTGGGCAATCCCCAGGTCCTGTCCTCCCCCCTTACGGTTTTTTAACCAGCCCATACCCCAATGACCGGGCTAATGTATGGCCCGGCCTACACTATAGGTGCAGGGAATCTTTAAACAACAACAACAACAACATCTCAATAAGTTAGGACCAGTAAATTCGACCTATGATATTCTGGACCATTTTAATATTTTAATGTAACTTGCTTTCTGATACTAAAAAAAAGTGCCTGCCAAGATAAAATAAATGGTACCAGGAAACAGTTCAATTCAGGTAGGGAGGATTCTTCCTTATGAAGGGGATAACCAAGGCTATATCTGATCTCATCAGTTCGAATATTCTCCCCTACGATGAATAATAAGAGTCATCACCCTTACCAAGAACATAATTATAGAATATGCTATGATCAGGCAATTTTATTCATTTTAGGAAGGAGCTTGTAATGATAGGTTATTACAGGCTAAATTTTACCTCCCCTGTTCGAAAACTCTCACGTAAGGTGATTGCAATCATCTGGCGGTAATACAAAGTGAAGCAAGTAATACATAATCGGACTGAAGGGGTTAAAGACTGAAGGGTGGCTGAATCGGCGTCGAGGCAAAACCAGATATATTAAAGCATCGAAGAACTTACCAGAAAAGCTGTCATATATTTAAACAGTTCACAGTGACACAATGAAGGGAAACCAATAAATCTGTGTGACTCCAGTAATATGAATTACGAGAATCAGTACTTATACGCGTACTACTGCCTGCCGTTCGTCCAAACAACATACCCTGCTCTGATACACGTGTTTAAGAAGGTTACACAGAGCCTGTAACACTGGCATGTCAAAAATAAAATAAAAGGCAAGCAAGATGATATTTTTCAAGCATTACAGTAAATGTTGGCAGAAAACAATGACAAACAACTTACAGCAGAGAATAGTGAAGAACACGTCACAGAGACGAGGAAAAAACATGAAGCTCGAAGAGAGAACAGTGATGGGGAGGGTCGACTTTTCACAGGTAATAATCCTATATGCAAATAGGTAAAGTACGTCCATAGAGGTGGGTCGAATAAAAAATCGAAAGGAAAAAGAATTCATTGTGTTGAACTCGATCCAAAACCCTACCACCGTCATACACCATTATCACACACCACCACTATACCATACCATCGCTGATTACCACCATTACACACACACACACACACACACACACACACACACACACACACACACACACACACATACACACACCATCATTGGCCCCATACATCATCACCATCACACCACCAACTGCATTACACATCACCATCATCACATACCACCGCCATCACTTAAGACCACATTCATAACCACACACACTACCACACACTCCATCCCCATTAGACATACACATACCATCACCTCACACCATCACCACCGCCACAAACAACATTATTCTAACCACATCCCACAAAATCGCCACACACCACGTCACATATCCCCACACACCACATCACATACCACAACACATATCATCCCCACACACCATATCAGCTATCATTCCCACTCATTACATCCAAAACCATTCCCATACACCACATCACACACCATCCCCACACACCGCATTACACATCATCCCCACACACCACATCACACACCATCCCCACATACCACATCACACACCATCCCCACACACCACATCACACACCATCCCCACACACCACATCACACACCATCCCCACACACCACATCACACACCATCCCCACACACCACATCACACACCATCCCCACACACCACATCACACACCATCCCCACACACCACATCACACACCATCCCCACTCACTACATCACACACCATCCCCGCACACCACATCACACACCATCCCCGCACACCACATCACACACCATCCCCACACACCACATCACACCATCCCCACACACCACATCACACACCATCCTCACACACCACATCACAAACCATCCCCACACACCACTCACACACCATCGTCACACACCAAATCACATACCAAACCCACCCACCACATCACACACCATCCCCACACACCACCTCACACACCATCCCTACACACATCTCATTTCTCTCCTCCTCAGATAACATTATAAAAGAGTCATGACCTACTGTAAGTCCATGGTATTTAGGATTTATGTAAGCTCTGATAATTCCGAGGTGATAAGGATTACGACGGGAAAATCCGACTTAGTGTGTTTATTAACTTTATGGCCCATATCTGTTTCCTGTGTTTGTTTGTCTGACCTTGTCTGTGTACGAGTGTTTGCTTTTATTAGTGTGTGTGTGTGTGTGTGTGTGTGTGTGTGTGTGTGTGTGTGTGCGTAATTGTGTTTGTACATGTATGTATGCCTATGCTTGTATTTTCTGTATGTGTCTGAGTATGCTTGTTTGAATGTATGTACGTATGTGTATGCTTATATGTATGAGTGTATGTTGTATGCAGGTCTGTGTTTATGCTTATATGTACGTCGGCAAGCTTATATGTAAGAGTATATATCTTTTTGTATGCTAGTCTGTATATGTTCAAATTTGTATGCTTGACGTCTTTGCCCCTCGCTTCTTTCTCTCCTTTCTCTGTTCCTCTAATCACATTTTCCCTCCTTTTTTTCTTTTAGCGTTGCATTTTTTTTTTTTTCATCTCTCTTCTCATTCTTCTTCTCTGAGTTCCCCTCCTTTCCCTCTGTCTTTCCTTCTCATCTGTCTTTTTATTTCCCTTCCTGTCTATCGATCTTTTTAGCTCTTTACGTACCTCCGTCCATCCCTTCACTTTCCTGCACTCCTCCCTTCCCTTCCCACCCCTTCACTTTATCTCCCTCCTTCCCTTTCATTTCTCTCTCTCTCTCTCTCTCTCTCTCTCTCTCTCTCTCTCTCTCTCTCTCTCTCTCTCTCTCTCTCTCTCTCTCTCTCTCTCTCACCATCTCCGTCCGTCCCTCCTGTTTACTCTCTCCTTCAGTCCATTCCTTCATTCTCTTCATTCCTTCCATCGTTCTTCTTTCCTTCAGGACCCCGTATTCCCACTTACGTACGGGAGATATTATAACAACGACAGATTTATTGACCATTTTATTCTTACTGCGGTCAAATGATTGTGTTCAGGTAGGAAGTGACCCCCCATTATCTAGGACAATTACTTTTGCTACCATCTGACTCTTTGGCTAAGGGGCTATATCTTGGAATGAAGGGGTTAATGAAGGTTCCTCCAGTTCGAAGTTTCTACCCTAAGCTATATAAATTCGTCTGGTGATAAGAAGAAAAACATGATCAGGCTAAAAGTGTTTAAAGTCTCCACTTCTTTCTATAGCCAGATGAATTTGGCCCGCTAAGGAGTGGCGTCTCGTCGTGTCAGGATTACTGGGGGATTAATGATAGCAGGGCGACAAAAGATATGTCCAGGATTAGTGGACTCAGAGGGATAGGGTTGTATTGCGAGTGTGCTGATCCCGGGTAAGCCACGGTGCATAGGGCTGTATTTCTAGATGGGGTCGGAGAATTCGTGACGCCTCTTTCTTAGCGATAAGTTTTGTATATCATTTCTTAACGTTCACTTGTATAACGTTTATATTGTTTTTAGTAATATGAGAGAGGATATTAAGGTGTAACGTGCAGAATAGATCGTTACAAAAGAGGTGCTACGATATTTCAAAAGGCACAGAATACGATCTTTAGACCCACGTGGTTTATCACGGATGCAGAGCATGACAGTGGGTGGAAGGCAGTGTGGCATAGAGTAGAAAGGTTAAAATTCAAGATAAAAATCGCATTAACAAACAAATGAAGTACGTTGCAGTAAGATCAGGGTTATTAAATGACTTGTACATCGGTTACAAAGGTCAGAGTTAAGATAAAACATCACTGAAACAGAGAATTTCATTTCTAATCTCCAGTCTGATACCTCAAGTGTTTTCTTGTAATCATGTGGAAGGCAAGAGCACAACCTTGTAGTGACGACTGGCAAGGTCTGAACTGGTTTCTTGGGAATGTGTTTTGTTTCTTGAGTACCTGTTCTCCTCCGCGCCCAGGAGCAGCAACAGCAGTCGTAATTGTAGTAATAGCAGTAGTAGCAGTAGTAGTAATAGTAGTAGTAGTAGTAGTAGTAGTAGTAGTAGCAGTATCATTATTACTATTATTTTTATTTAAGTATTTAGATGTCAACCATTTAGTAGTAATTTCTATATCGTACTATTAACATACTTATTAACCATGAGAGGTACAGCACACATGCGACAGTATTTCCCTGACCAAGGTGGTTCAGTGGTATCACGGCACACTGGTCACGCGATGGAACCCCTTCTAGCCTCAGCTTGGGCGAGTCTCCTGAAGTACTAAGGTATTCCAATCTAGGTATCAGCACATCACTGTCTCCACTGTCAGTTGCTTACCCCTAAAAACTTATCATGTATACTCATATGTGATCTATTAACACAGTGTAGCTAGAAATATGGTGACAGCGAGGGGCGCCCTCCCGCGGCGGCAATAATATAATCGGGTGGTGGAGCTCCCAGCTACACAAACGCCCCTCAATTCTCTCCATAATCCTGGAAGGAAAGAGAGTGGACTGTATGAGAAAACCAGATTCAGCCTGCAGTTCACTGGATTCACGTTCAGATGAGCATGGGCCACAACGTCTGGACATTATATATATATATATATATATATATATATATATATATGAGACAGGGTGGATAGACAAGGATTGTGGAAAGTATTAAGAATATATGGAGTAGACGGAAAGTTGTTGAATGCTTTGAAGAGTATTTATGATGGTGCTAAGGCTGCAGTGCGTGCGGATGGTGAACTAAGTGAATTTTTCTCTTTGGAGCTTGGATTGAAACAGGGATGTGTCATGTCTCCATGGTTGTTCAATCTGTTCATGGATGGGGTAATAAAAGAGGTACAAGGTAGGGTAGTGGATGTTGGAGTGGCCCTGGTGAGAGAGGATAGTGTTTGGAAACTCCCTGTACTATTGTTTGCAGATGATACTGTGTTGTTGAGTGAAGACGAAGGGGAGCTGCAAGGCTTGGTGGATGAGTTTGGGAGAGTGTGCAAGAAACGGAATCTAAAGGTGAATGTAGGGAAGAGTAAAGTGATGGTCTTTGAGAGAGGTGAAGTCAGTGAATGTACAGCGAGGTTGGATGGTGAGGAATTGGAAAATGTGAGTACGTTTAAGTACTTGGGTAGTGTGATGAGTAAGGATGGAGGTTTGGAGGGTGAAGTGCTTGAAACGGTACAGCAGGGAAGAAAGGTTGCTGGTTCTTTGAAAGCAGTGATAAGAGACAGGGAAGTGAGCATGGAAGTGAAAAAGTTACTACATGATAGTACTGTGATACCAACTCTAACGTATGGAAGTGAAGCTTGGACGTTGTTGGAAGGACACAAGTCAAGAGTGAGAGCAGTGGAAATGAGTTATTTAAGAGGAGCCTGTGGAGTCACATGGAGAGACAGGCTGACGAATGAGGATATAAAGGAGCGTTGTGGTGTGGATGTGGATGTGATAGGAAGTGTTATGAGGAACACACTGAGGTGGTTTGGCCATGTGGAGAGGATGGAAGGTGAAAGACCGACGAAGAGAGTGTATGTGAGTGAGGTGGAGGGGGGAAGGGGGAGGGGGAGGCCGAGGATGAGATGGAGGGATGGGGTGGAGAGGTATATGAGAGAGGGGTGTGTGAGTTGGGAGCAGGGCAGTGAAATGGCGGGGGACAGGACGACGTGGAGGCGATTTGTTTGTGGCCACCCCAAACGGGATTGAGGCGTCTGGCAATATATATATATATATATATATATATATATATATATATATATATATATATATATATATATATACAGCAAATGAATAACCGAGATTTACTGAAGGAGTTTCGATAAGTATGTGTTAATTTTTTTTTTTTTTTTTTTTTTACCCATTTTAACCAAACTTGGTGGAAGTAACAAGCTTTTTGGAAGAATTGGTCAAAGTCTAAATCACAGAACTAAGCCAAGTGTCGAGCCAGAAAAATCAATTTCAGCAGTTTTTATCCAATTTCAACCAAACTATGAGAAAATTTAGTTTTCCAGTAAAATAAGATTGAAGAGATTCAGTTTTGAACACAATCAGTCAAATGTCAAAGTTCGACCCGTTTGTGTGTTGGTCAACAAAATAACTCAGTTTTCATCCGATAAGTCAGACTTGGAAGAAAGGTTGAGAGTCTGCCATGGAGCAGGTCTTTTGTTTCTTAAAGTAATAGGTCAAAAGCCATGGTCAAAGTCCAAGTTCAACTAATACAGACTTTAACCAGTTTACACCAAACTTTAGGACAGGGTTAAGGGTCATGGGAGAACAAAGAGATTCAGTTTTGAGATGAATCAGCCAAAAGTCAAGGTTGCAGGGCAAGGTCATACTTCGACCCCTGTTAGTGTCGGTTAACAAAATGACTCGGGTTTTCATCTGCTCTTACCTAAAGTTGGTGGAAGGGTTACGAGTCGGGCAAAGGGTAAATATCTGATTATTTTAGAACAACAGGACAAAGGCCAGAATCTGATGTAAATGTAAACAAACAAATTTTAATTGATTTACACCAGTTTTGGAACGGGTTAACCCGTCACGTCCCGAGGTTTTCCGCACCTATGACATCCCCCAGTCCCGAGCCTTTTTGGAAAAATTTTTTTTTTGCTAAAACTTCCGCTTAGGTCGAGAAACGAAGGAAAATCACAAAGAAAGTGGTTCCCGCGGTCTATAAGTGGTCCCTACAGGTGCGGTTCCCCCCGGCAGGTATGGTGTTCTGTAATGGGCTGGATATGCGTTTACGTTTTCTGTGGTAAGGAATAATGGGAGAAACAACACACAACACCTCTATATTTATTGAATTTGAACTAATAAACAATAACAGTAACAATATAATGGATTTCAGACACATATATATGAAGAATAAGCATTGTACCATCGCGCGAGCATAGCGAGTTTGGTCCGAGTCGTAACATGCTATATGCTAAGTGTCTGGTATGAGTCAACCTATCATTTTTTCTACTTGTATACTTCTATTTCAATGACATTTTACCAATTACAACTGTTTGTTAGTGTTTTCAGATGTTTTCATTCATTATGATGACATGCAGCATAAGTACAGTATAGCGCACATCAGCTTAGTAAGCGCACTCGCTATGACTCGTATTTCAACATACCAAATTGTTTTATCACTTTCCAATTATTTTCCCCTTTACATAGAACCTTTCCTCCACCACTGTAAAGGTTTTCAATTATTTTCATTCATCACGAGGGCATTTAGCGATATGCTAGCGCACATTCACGTAGCAACCACGATCTCAAACACTCGTGTTTCATCATCTACTTTATTTATTCACTCCACTTATAATTTCCCACTTACATTACACACGTTTACACCCCTATAATGCACTGTACATACTTACTGCCATTATTTATTCAAGTGAGCGTGAGAATATCGCCTGAAAATACCCTCGCAAGGAATGTTTCGACAAACATAATACTAACACACTTATATACTAATTCACTCACACACTTATATACTAATTATTGACTTTATCACTTGCTGACTTTTATTTTGACTATTACGTGCCTTATTCATTCAACTGAACGTCAGGAAAAAGCATCTCTATACACACGCTATGAATATTTGACTTAGAATACATATCATCACTTACAATAATTTGAACTTATACCCGTAAGAATTTCCAATAATAATAATTATATAATTACGGGCCGTATTTATTGCACTGAGCGACAGAATATCGCATCATAAAACCCTCGCTATGTAAGTTTCAACTTAAGGCAGATTTATATACTTACATACAATGTTTTCACTTATGTTCTACCCGTATGCACTTTATACTAATATTTGGAGATCAACATGACTGATAATTTCACTGAGCGTCTGTCTGTCGCATTTACCTCATAATTTCTGCGTCCTTTCGCATTCACACCATACTAAAACTGCATCAACGTGTGATATTCATTAAAACATGGGTGAATACAGAGACCCACGTCACACTGCACGCATTCATAGCGGGTGTCCTTCCTCTGTGTCGTGAGTCTCACCTGGGAATTACTGCACACGTGACACCTGCGTTGGGGCCTAGGTCTGTTTGGCTGGGGAGGGATAGGAGTGGGGAAATGGCGGCCGGATATTCTCTGGGGAGTTTGGGCAATATGGGCAGTGCGGGTGCGATGTTGGGACCTTTTCAACAGCATACTTTGCAAAGATTTCTCTTGTGAGCTCCCTCACAAACCCTTCAAATGTTTCCTGAACTCCTGTTGTCATGGCGTGAAGGTGGTGGCAATTCAGAGCAGTGATATCTAGCAAGTGAAAGAACAGTTTTTTATACCACTTCATCGTGGTCCTGGCACACTCTACCGTCGATATCATGGAGTCTGGTCCACGAGGCGCATGTTTATATTGTAATCCATAACACACTCAGGTTTCCAAATACGACGCCTGCTCTCGCTACGGTAATCTACTGAATCAGTACGGTGCATCAAGGGGCGGTGAACCGTGGACAAGAGGCTTACTTCTCTGTTGTGGTTCCACATTGTTGCAAGGATGTTGTTGGCTTTGAAGAAGACAACCTCATTCCTTGCAAGTTTCCGCCCTACCTTGGCCATGTGACGCCGGTTCACCTTTACGGTTCCACAGACTCCCGTTTCATGTGTGTGAAGATAACGAGCGAGAAGAGGGCTAGTGTACCAATTGTCGAGGTAGAGAACGTGACCAAGATGAAGGTAGTCTTCTATCATCGTCTTTACCACTGCTCCCGACAGTCCAATACTTCGATCTTCTATTATGTCTGTCTGTGCACCGGTGTACAAGACTATGTCTTGCACGTATCCAGTCCTACAGTCGCACATAACAAAGATCTTGAACCCAAAACGGTGCCTTTTGCTGGGTATATACTGTCTGAATGAAATATTGCCTCTCCACAACACGAGACTCTCGTCTATGACGAGGTCTCTATAGGGATAGAATGAGGAACGAAAGGTTTGCCTGAGGTGATCAAAGACCAACCTAGTTCGCCTCATTTTATCAGTGTTGTTTGCATTTGCAGGGTCATGAGCATCATAGAAATGGAGGCGACATAGAATTTGTTGAAACCGATTACGGCTCATCACTTGACCAAATGTTGGGGTAAACATAACAGGGTCCCTAGTCCAGTAAGCAGGAATTCTATTCTTTCTTATAATACCCATCAAAAGGACCAGGGCAAAAAATAAAAACATTTCTGGAAGGGAGACAGGGTAATCATAGATGATAGAATGCCTACTCCTTGTTCCCAATCTTTCACTCTCTAGGCGCTGGGCGCCTGCAAACAGGTTTGTTTGGTATACAATCTGATCAACAAATGCCTCACTGAAAAACAGGTGGAAAAAATCCAACCTGGTGGAATTACGGTGAAATCCTGGAGCAATGCAGCCAGATCGCCCCTGCTCAGTGAAAGGGTGAATGAGGGGAGAAAAATCACTCCCATCCTCCCAATCCCACGACACAAATCCCTCGTCCCCATCAGCCCCATCACCGCCTTCGTCTGGGTGGGGAGGAGATCCTGGTTGGGGAGGTGGGGGAGAAGGAGTGCGGAGGGCTTCCCCACTGTCACTCCTCTTCCCTCTGCCTTTACCCTTTCCCTTTCCCTTACCCTTACGGCCTTGAGGAACATTAGGGGGCTGTGGGGATGAAATAGGGGAATATTGGGGAGCAGTAGACGTGCTGGGGAGTGGTTCCTCCCCACCTTCCCCCTCCATGACAACACCACGTGCTTTCTCACGCACCCTAGCTCGACCACGTGTTAGGGGATATTGGGGTGCATAAGACGTGCTGGGGAGTGGTTCCTCCCCACCTTCCCCCTCCATTACAACACCACGTGCTCTCTCACGCACCCTAGCTCGACCACGTGTTAGGGGATATTGGGGAGCATAAGACGTGCTTTGGAGTGGTTCCTCCCCACCTTCCCCCTCCCTCACAACCCCACGTGATAAGGAACGCACCCGCACTGGCCCACGTGATCCACTACGCCGCCTCACACTACGTAGGGAGAGCAATGACTCACTCACGTCACTCTCACTTTCCCTAATCCTCCCTGGACTTTCCCTTTCACTCCCCACTCCCTCCACTTGACTTCCTAGCTCCCCCAACAAAATGCTAGGCCCATACCTGCTCATACGACGTGGTGTGCGCTCTGGGCCACGATGTGTTATTACCTCATGTCCATACCACGTGGCAGCACGTCCCACGGCTCCATCATCGTCCTCATCCTCGTCCTCGTCCTCGAATTCTGGTTCCAAATCATGCTGGAGATAGGGATAGGATATTGCACGTGCCTTCTTTGCCTCCTGCCCCTCTCTAGCAGCACGGTAAATCACGTACTGCCGCTTCCTGGGAGACGGAACTTCCTCATCACTGCTGGTGGTTTCTTCCTCCTCTGGCTGCACATAATCCTTGTCCATATCCTCATCGTCCAGTGGAGAATCACTGTCGCCGGTAAAGGTGTCCAGGGCGACTTGAATTTCGCTGTCTGAGAGACCTCTCTTAGCCATGTCTGAGCAGGACCGTGGCTACCAGGTGAGTGGACGAGTGGTGGGCTAGCGCGGGTTGCGCGGGGTCGCCGAGTGTCCCCGCCTGGTGGCAGGTAGGGGAAGGTCGTGCGAGGGTACGTACCGCAAATCAAGTGCGAATTTTGAAAATTGTCGAAATTATGCACATTGCAATTGCACGATGTACTGGTACGTCACCGGGACTGGCAAATGCAAATCGTTGCAACGTACCCATAGGTCGACGGGACGGGGCGAGTTAAGGGTCAGGAAAGAACAAAGAGATTAAATTTTGGAACAGTCAATCAAACAGGGAAATGTCAGATATTAAGATCACTAGATAAAGTCAACTCAAACACTTCTGATCTGGTTTAAACCAAAGTTGGTGAAGGGTTAAGGGTTAGGCAAGATTCAAGTAATTCGAATTTTAGAATACTCTATCGAGGGCCAAGGCGACAAGGCAAAGACAAATATTTTGCTCTTAGATCAGTTGATGGACGCAGGTATTGCACTGTATGAGTGCTCCTTATTGAAAACTTTATAGTGCTTTTCATGAGCTGAATCACTGGGGACTTGCTGTTGTAAAGTAAGTCAGGTTCTCAATTTCGTACCTATTTAGTTATAGTCCTTCTCTGCCACGGAGCTTGGTTTAGTATGATTAACCACTACGAGTATTGTCTTATTTCTTAAAGTTCCATTGCCTACCTTTGTCGATAAGTTTGCGGCTTTTAGTAACTTGAAGTAAGTTATGTCTATAGACTACACAAGGGTCATTAAGACTTCTAACTACTATGGGCTTAGGATTTGAGGAGGGCAGGTTCTAAGAGTGTCACATCTTTTCCAGTGTCGTTCACCACAGTTCTTGCTTATATCTGTGTCATGGGGTCAAATATCGTGTGTTACGAGCATTTATACATTTCTTACACCTCCCTGTGTTGCTGTCATAACTGACTTAAATTACAATATATTTCACTTGCCTTCCTTCTTTAGCTGTCTGCTGCTGGACCAAATTAATTATAATATTGCTCAAGATGTGATTTTGTTTCGTTACCTCTGATTTCAGACCAAGTCCAGAGTCCCTTGTGTAGCAACCCTGCATTTCCCTTTCTCTTGTCTCATGCCTTCTTGTCTCATCGCTTACATGCTCGCATTGTCATTCATAATTGTTACTGTTTATGTTACTTAGAATTTAAATAGAATATTTATTCACAGCAAAACATGAGTGTTCACCAGTGAGAAGATTTAACCAAAAATTGTCTTACACAATATGATTATCACATCACCCCCATCTTCTTTGTATTCATTCCTCGGTCTTGTGACAAAGATTCCAACTGTCTCGTCCCTCACTTCACTGGGCTGCCACTTAAGATGGAACTCATAACGCTTATGTTTTCCATAGTTACCTTCGTGAGTTATCTCAACGTGGAGGTTTCCAACCTGCGCTAGACCTATTTACAGTAGATGAGCCTTTGCTGTGTCTGATTCATTATTTGTCACTCATGGGCGCACCACATTCTCTTAACTCCACCTTCCCACCAGGAGCAATCACATCAGTCTGTTTAGGCCTATGGTCGATAGGGTACCACCAGCTTTAGGGAACGATTTAGGATAAACTCTAAATAATGAGAAATCTGGGGAACGTATCATGCTCGCAATGCCCTACCATTGTTAGACAAATTTTCAGGATTAGCAGTATTTTTATAGCGAAGAAATAAGCAGTTAAGGAAGAAAGATGTTTCAAAAATTATTGAAAAGTTGCTTATTTTGAAATAAGAAGGTAAAATGTTTGTACTGTGGTTTTCTCTTAAGTACATATTATACCCACGTAAATATGAAAAAGAATACGAGTGATATATTCCTAAAATAAGAAGGGGAAAGTTTATTAAAAGTGTACCGTGTTTTCTTTTCGAAGAGTCTGTTTAAATTGATGTCATCTTCCCCTCCCCCCCTTCCGAAGTCCCCACCAGAAGCGTTTCCAGCTGCAGCAGCCATCACAATACACATTTGTAATTCTTTAAGCTACTCACTTTTCCTTACCAACTTTCTCGCCTATAAGGTGTTTGACTCTTTTCCCATTTTGTTGGAGGTCTTCCTCTTGGAACATTCACACTTCGAAATAATCCCCTTATCCCTGTGATGTTCTACGTTCTATCTAAGTGTTCATGTTGCTTCAGCGTGTTTCTTTTCATCCATTCCACAATACCACATTTCATACTGCACGGGCTGTTTCTTCCTCCACACCAAGCCTTTCATACATTCTACTGCTGTGCATTCTATCGATGATTCTTAACCCAGCCGGTGCTCTTCCACAGTTCATCTCAACCGGTCGAATCCTTGGCATAATTTTCACCTCTCAATGTCCATGTTTCACACCGACATGAGAGAGGTGGTAAAAAAATAAATAAATAAATAAAAACGCTGTCCTCCAGCAGCTTTTTAGTTTCCGAGCCAGTCAGTCTGTCTTCCAGTACACTATATTTTTCTTCAAAGTGATCACTCTTCTATCTCACTATCCATGTTTCCATATTTACGAAATAAATCTTCAAGGCATTAACAAAAATAATAATAATAATTTTTGCTTCCTCCAACATTTTCTACATTAGATGATAACGCTCAAGTCGTTCTCACTGAATAACTTCTGCCTTAAAATATTTTCTTCTCACAGATACTTCAGTTTTCCACACATACGGATATTTTCATAGTCTAGCAGCATGTTACCACTGTAAGGTCCCGAAGATGAAGTCTCATATAATCCTTGCCGTGTGCAGTGTTAGCTTTGGTATTCGCTGACCTTAGGCTATCCAACCACCCCGTTAGACTATGTGATCCTTTCTCTGTGAGGTAATTAATTATTTGTTAATCCTTCAACATATCAAGGGTTAACTTACACTTCTTGTCGCTATTCCATACCAGTGAATGTGGTATCAACACAGGGAAGTGTTTAATTTTTTGGGTGTTTGTATGTTTGTTTTTGCCATTTCCAAATTTCCAGTGGGTTGTATCAAAACTGTGATGACGGCATATATTAGTGTATTTTGAATGCCCCATCCAATGATACCAGTTGTAGGTTTCTACTCCTGTAAACAAAGAACTTTGATCTATAGCCTTGATCTTTTTCCCTTCTCCAACGAAGTTGGAGGGAGTTATGTATTAACCAGTATTTGTCTGTGTACAAGATATCTCAAAAAGTTGTTTTCGGATTTCAGTGAAATTTGGTGGATGTGTGGGCAGTGGGTCAAAAGAAGAGCTGATTAAACTTTTAGTTGGGTCCGGATCGGGAAACAAGAAATCATACCTTTTCTTGGTGTTGGAGGAGGTATGTATTCTCTGAAATTGCGTAGCAGGGCGGACTAAGACCGTAGAATTAACTGACTATGTGAGGTAGGAAAGAAGATGTACAACCGTAAATCATAAATGTTATTGGCGTTGGCGGAGGTATGCACTCTCTTTCAAGTTTTGATTACTTTGACCTTGTGTTTAACCACAGCATGTCGACCACAAAGAGGACAGCACACTGTCAAGTGGAGAGAATTGATTTGTCAAAATAGGTTCTGAAGATGGCTGTGGTCGGTAGAGCACTAACAAACGAACGGACGGACGGGAAACTCTCATTCTGGCTCAGCCGTACCAGATCCTCGACTTCGTCTTTGGGAATTTATTTATCATTTTCTAAAACCGCTTATCATTCCTTTCCAGCAATATATCATCAGTAATGATGCAAGTTAAAACTTCACATAGTCCTGGCATTGTTACTGATATACGGAGTCCACAAGTTTCGATGTAAGGCAACAGACGCGGTGATAGCACACTACACCCTTAAAACCATGGTGTACTAACACAGTGAGATAATGACTATTTTATACACCATCATCAGTGCTACATTTAGTCTGACATGAAGGTGCATACTCACACACCTATGAATGTACTACTCCGTATTTTATAACGAAATTTATGTTGTGAACGACGCAAGGGAGTCAACATATAATTATCACAAGAAACCACATCTGAGTATGTATGGCCACGGTTGCGTTTGTGAGTCCCCCACGGGGTACCTCCACATCTTAACGCTTCATTATTTTTGCTGGTTAATACTTTCAGGCTCCTATGACCCATCCTTATCTGAACAACTTCGTCTGGTGTTAGCTAAAGAAAAATAACTGCGGCCATGACAAGGCAAACAGTCATCATATTCAAGTAAGTAGTGTTGCTTATATCTGTGACCATAATGATAACTTTGAAAATAAAATAATCTGCATTTAAAATTTCCTTCTAACCATACTGACAACGACAGAGATTGCTGCATGAAATCTGATATGTTTTCAGATAAAGAATGTATGTGAAATTATGGTAAATTGCCCTTACGATATGCAGTGTGTTTACATGCAACACACTTCAGCATACTAATATCTATAGTATAATCTCTCTCTCTCTCTCTCTCTCTCTCTCTCTCTCTCTCTCTCTCTCTCTCTCTCTCTCTCCTCATCATAAATCACAGTTGCTTTAAAATATTGCGAGCCTGCTGCAGTCTTGTAATGAAAACGGTTTCTAGATAAGCCGTGTTAATAGGCGAGTGTTATAACTTTTGATAGTGTAAAAACAAACATGAAAATGACCTAGGTATTTGCATCTGCTAGGATGACGGTAATGTCAACTCTAGTTACAGTCACAGAAAGGTTTGATGAGGTGAGGGTGGAATGTGACATCAGGTGAAAAACATTTTAGCTCACCTCCCTTGTTAGTGATTTACTGCTGCGACTCTTCGGTGTGTTTTTGCTGACAACTCTTTAAGACTAGTTGCTGAAAATATGAGCAACTGGACACCATTACTAAGGAAATAACCACTATCCTTTCCTTGAAGGTAATAAGAGCATTTTTAATTTAGGCCAGTCTTACGCAGTTGTCTTGGAAATTTTGTAGAACTTTTTCACATCATTGCATTTTACTAACCTCATTCTATAAACAATGTCTGTGACGCCACCGAACAATAACAAACAGGGCTGGACGTGGCTGCTCAAACAAAGACAGTGGTAATGAAGTGTTACTTGCCCGCCTATTGCAGGTATGGAAGTCATCACAGTGTTACGGTTAATAAACTTCTATCTGAAAATAACAGAAGATAAAACTTGTAAAGATGCGATATGGCATCTTAGAGGCCCATTACGTCCAAGTCTTGTCTCGGAGGAGCGCCGTAACAAATCATTTCCTATATATATTCATATAAACTATTAAACAAATAAACATTATAGAATAATCTGTAGAGTTTTCACAACAGTAATATAAAACTATAACCACCTGAACACAACTACGTAGTCTTGTAGCTATCCTTTTTTGTGGATTGGATATAAAGTAGCCTCGTCTGCTGAACGAACGTAATGAATGTAACCGTAGTCGAAGACTAATTTGTGTTCTGGTAACTAGCAATATCATGCTGTATTTCATGTTGTCTTCGCACTGAGAGATCAGCTATAATGTGTAGCACGTCAGGAATTTTTCAACAATGGAATCTGATGTTAACCAGAAATTTTTACCGCAGAAAAGTGAATTACGAAATAAATTGGCGCTGCAACAACGTGGTCATATGGCGCCGAAAAAATGTTTAATCCTGCATGACTACTTGAACAGAATAAAAATTTACTTGTAAAAATAAGTAACATAAAAAAAGGTGAAAAATAGGAAAAAATGAAAAAGGCGGAAGAGGTCCATCTCCTCAAGGGGGATAAAATGTCAGCTGGATAGCCAAAGATTTATCCAAGCGTGGTAGACAGTAGACAGAGCACCATCTGCATCTGCTCCTCGAGGCTATCGGAAAACCTCAGACACAGGTAGGTCCCCCAGGCTCAGACACTCGACCAGCAAGTGATGGACAGTAAGAGTCCCATCATACATTAGCAACCCTAAGAAGCTGGGTAACATCCACCTCTGATCAGCGAGGCATGGAGGAGTGAACACTCACCAAAGCCATCCTCTGAGATATCTCCTTCAATTAATTATTAACAACAGCATCCCGCTGTCTTTGCCAGTTGGTAAGGAAAGGCAAATTTCAAGGAAGGAGTCATACTGATTGCAGGAAGTTGGGGTCATAGAGAAGATGCAGCTTTAGGTTATGTATCCACCCTCTCATTGCCCTCCACACCTACATGTGCAGGAGCCCAACAAAATTGGACTAGTATGCCTTGTCGCTGAATCAGGAAAAGCCACCTGAGAACAGCACGGGCCAGGGGATCTATCTATCTATCTTCATCTATTGCCAGACGCCTTAATCCCTAAAGGATGGCCACAAACAAATGGCCTCCATGTCGCCCTGTCCCCCGTCATTTCACTGCCTTGCTTCCAGCTCACACACCCCTCTCTCATATACCTCTCCACTCCATCCCTCAATCTCATTCTTGACCTCCCCCTCCCTCTCCCCTCCATCTCACTCACATACACTCTTCTCGTCAGTCTCTCACTCTCCCTCCTCTCCACATGACCATACCACCTCCCTGTGTTTCTCTTAACGCTTCCTATCACATCCACATCCACACCACAACGCTCCTTCACTTCCTCATTTGTCAGTCTCTCCATGTGACTCCATAGGCTCCTCTCAAATATCTCATTTCCATTGCTCTCACTCTTGACTTCTGTCCCTCCAACAAGGTCCAAGCTTCACTTCCATACGTTAGAGTTTTATCACAATACTGTCATGCAGTAACTTTTTCACTTCCATGATCACTTCCCTGTTTCTTATCACTGCTTTCAAGGAACCAGTAAATTTTCTTCCATGTTGTACCCTTTCAAGCACTTTACCCTCTAAACTTCCATACTTGCTCATCACACTACTCAAGTACTTAAACGCACTAACATTTTCCATTTCCTCCTCATCTAACCTCACTGTACATTCACCTACTTCAGTTCTCTCGAAGACCATGATTGTACTTTTCCCTACATTCACCTTGAGATTCCGTTTCTTACACACTTCCAAACTCATCCATTTAGCCTTGCAGATCCCCTTCGTCTTCACTTAACAACACAGTATCATCTGTAAACAACAGTACAGGGTGTTTCCAAACACTGCCCTCTACCATTATGGCCACTCCAACATCCACTGCCCAACCTTGTATCTCGTTTAAAACCCCATCCATATACAGACTGAACAAGCATGGAAACATGACACATCCCTGTTTCAATCCAACCTTCAAAGAGAAAAATTCACTCAGTTCACTGCCCACACGCACTGCAGCCTTAGCACCCTCATACATACACTTCCCGGCATTCAACAACTTCCAATTTACTCCATATATTCTTAATACATTCCACAATCCGTGTCTATCCATCCTGTCATATGCTTTCTCCAAATCCATGAAGACCGCATACAGCTTCTTTCCCTTGTCTAGAAACTTTTCCATTAAAGATCAAAGGACGAATAACTGATCTACACCTCTTTCCTTCCTAATACCTCCCTGTTTTTTCTCCAACTAATTCCTTTGTTATTTCCCTCTGTCAGTAAGTACCCTACCATATACTTTTCCTATTACTCTAAGAAGACAAATGCCCCTATGATTACCACACACTTCTTTTTCCCTTTTTCCTTTGTACAGGGGAATAATTATACCTGACTTCCAATCCTCCGGGACTCCACTTTCCTCCCACGCCAATCTGCACATCTTCCACATCCATTACTACCTCTCCCCCATGCTTCAGCATTTCACCACACACCCCATCAATTCCTGGGGCTACTCCCCATTTTGACTTCATGTTTCCAAAATTTCAATCCTACTGATTTCTTCCTCTCTTCTCACATCCCTCCGTCTCCCAGCCATTCCCCATCCACTTATACAGGGGATGAAATAAATTAAACATTCAGTGGCACAAAGGACACTTTCGGTGTCACTACAAACAGTAAAAGAAGATTTTTGGTGTGCTAAAATCAGTTTAAGAGATAAAATGATAGCAATCTATTGTGCAGTAAAAAACAGAGGCATCTAGACGACGAATTCTCACCCGCACAAAATCTGGGAACGCCACCCAAACGTGGCACCAGCGTCCGTTTGTATCACTGTTGGTAGACATTCCAAGTAGGGATGGCACCTATTAACCTCAATATATATAATTTTTTTTAACACCCAAACACGGAGGTATCTGATTTATAAAGGTACCTAGACTTAACCCTCATCCTTGTCAATACTTAAAACATCTAAAGCAGCGAAAACGTAATGCTGATACGATGAAACACAATATCTGTGTTCTTCTTCTTCTTTGACCTCTTTTGCTCTAAATTGGCTGAATCGAATACCCTGTTTATTTTTTTTATTTATTTATTTTTTTTTTTAGACGCGGGTTTGATTGATCACTGGGTCGGAAGCATGGTAGGTATTGCCACCCTCCAAAAAGAAAAAAATATATATATATATTGGTCGGAAATAAGTCATCTTTTAAAGCTTTGAGCTGATTTAGACTTAACATGATAGAAAGGTAATGGCTGAGCAAAGGGTGAGGTGTTTCAGTTTTGTAAACCATTAGTCAGAATTTAAGGTCATAGGATACTAATTTCCGGCCCTTTAACTCAAAAAGTTGTAGTTCAAGCTGGATTCAATTTGGTGGAACGATTTAGGGTCAGCCATAGATTAAAATTTTCAGTTTGAAAACAGTAGCGTAAAGATCAAGGTCACAGGGCATTCAGCTTAAACACTTTTCATTCAGTGTTACCAAAAATAACTGAGGGGTTCGTGATTAGGCAAGGATGAAGTATTCAAATTTGAGAACAACCGGTAAAAAGGTCAAAGTCACAGAGCTAGGTAATTCGATCAGTGACTGATCGCAAGGCACGGGTGTTGTGCTCTCTCAGTGCTCCTTGTTAACATGACCAGATAATTTTATTCAGCTCAGTGGAGACCGATGCGGAACCGATTAGTTAGAGCCTTCATTAATTCCTTCACCACTACTACGCTCGCAGGTTGAAAAATTTCCAAAAGCTTTAGGAGCTTTCTTACGCAAAGGCTTAAAAAAAGTAAATCAAGTTTTAAAAAAATAATAAATACATACGAAGATGTAGGGATAGCAGACGCCAAAAACCATCGTAACAAGGTCAAGACAACTACTTGTAATCCCATCCTGATATTTTTTCTCTTTCACTACAGTGGGTGCCGTTATGATGCATCATAAGTGCACTCGAAAAGTGTCATGATTTGGTATAACTGCGAACTGACCATGTACTACACAAAGTACGATTATGCCATAAACAATCTACGGTAGGGATTGTAGTGCAAGTAGTTTTACTGTCTTGACACTGTTCCAGTAATTTTTGGCGCACTGAAAACTCTCCATCTTCATACAGTTCATGATTTTTTGTTGTTGTTTTGTTTGTATACAGAGACAATATCAGGGAGGGCCTGGCCGCAGGCTAAAATAATCTAAACTGTGCATGCGCCAGAGTCTCGTCGCTGATTGGTCTATGTTTTCTCTCAGCTGGCAGATGTAAACAACAGAATTTTAAGCAAATACAATAGTAGAAAATAACTAAAATTTGCACCTTTTGCTTGTCACAGCCTTAGATGGGTAGGCTATTATATTATTGTACTGTCTGTCACTCACACACAGCTTTGAAAGCTTGAAAATATATTTCCTTTAGTAATCGACGATTTATGAACGAATTTGATAATCATGTTGCAAATGACAGGTTTGGACTCGAGTTGTCAGACTGGCTTAGAAGTAAATATATATTTTTTCTGGGCAACAAAAATTGTCTTAGGCTAAATATCTTATGCACGTTTCTCATAGCCTAGCTTATTCTACAGGAGCTGGCGCTTGTTTTTGTTATTCTGGTTTTAGTGTCTAATCTGCGGAATATGAGGTTTTACCCTATAGGCCTATATTGATATATGTTTTTAAGTCATTCTATGATATTTTCTTCTGTATTCGGATGTTTCCTACAATGTTACATAAGGTTAGGTTAGGTTAGTATAAGAGTAATATTTTTATCATTTCTGACAGAAATGAATGTCAGCTTTGAACTAATCCCATTATAAAACATAAAAAAAAAATAAATAAAGCTTCAAAGTGAGTTGGGTGTAGTTCTGGAAATTAACCCTTGTAGTATTCGATGATTTATGAACGAATTTGATAATCGTGTTGCAAACGACAGGTTTGGATTTGAGTTTCTCTTAGCCTATTCTACAGGAACTGGGACTTGTTTTTGTTATTCTGGTTTTGGTGTCTAATCTGCGGAATATGAGGTTTTACCCTATATACTGATATATTCACACCTACAATAAAGACTTGCCTTTGCAGCAGGCTTAGTGGGCAGGCCTTGATGCAGGGGTAAAGGCATAAGAAATGGGCATCATTTAGAATTTTCGTTATCAGTGGAAATATGAACATTTTTGTTTGTTTTGTAATATGATAACTTGTCTATTCAGTCCTCAGGCTGCCTCCCCCTGAAGAGGGGAGGGCTTTGAAGAACAGGGAAAATATAATAGAAAACACGGGCCAATCAGCGACGAGACTC
>NC_137010.1:38063541-38078541 GCF_032717465.1 Coenobita brevimanus | reverse complement strand
GAGCAAAGTGTGCTGCAAAGATAATAACGTCTTTCCAATAAGCATGACTGGACATATTCAGCGAGACTGCGGGATTTGGAGGGGGAGGACAGACGGAAGAAGGAAGGGAGGGCGGAAGAAGAGGGAATAGAAACATTCCAGTGAGGCAGGGAGGTAGGAAGGAAAGATAAGATGAAGAGAGAGAGTTCGGTGACAGTTTTTGAGGCCTGTCGCCCGCGATATACCAATGCTACCGGATGTTTTACTTGTATCTTAATCATGCTAAACGATATTATTCAGCTCGTGAACCATTTCATCACAAGGGTGCTTACTACCCTGAATAAATTACTCTCGTAGCAGCAAAGTCTGATAACGACCTCCCCTGGTTGAAGGGGTGTCAATAAAATGAAGGGAAGGAGTGGTCACAGCAATTAGGTGGTGGTGCTATGACAGCAGGTTCGATCCCTCTGGTGACGTGTAGGTGTATCGTCGGCAATAGGTATGTAAGAGCCTAAGGGAACAGGTTCTTAAACCTATACCCAGAGTCGTGGGGGAAAAAAAAAAAAAAAACGAATACGTTATCTACATTTTACTCGATTTCATTCAGTTTAGGGGAGACTTTTCGAAATGAATGAGTCATTTCCAGCTTCTTTTATTCTCTTCTCTGAGAAAGAAAACCTCTTAGGCCAAATAAAATCGTCTGGTGGTGTCCAGATCAAAATGAAACTTGTCAAATGATTCAATGGGCTGACGGGATATATTACACGTACATTTATGAGACTCGAACGTGGATATGTAGTGTGCATATGTATTATGTAATGCATGGTTTGTAGTAGCCGGTAAACATACGCCTTCTGCATGGATAAGCAGTACTGTTTGAATTTCGTTATAACACTTCACTAGCCATTACAGACCTGCAAACATGTCAGTAAAGCAAATCCAGTCATCACATGAGTCCTGAATGACTGTATGGATGGATCGGTACTAGTTGCCCAGAGGATGCCATGTTACGATGTGTAAAGCCATGTGTTGCTGGTGCATGAAGGAACTGCTGAACCTCAGGGAACGACCGCTGTGTAATTGTCTACTGCCAAATGAGCTGCACACACACACACACACATACTTCACACCGCTCGCTGGTGCAGTGGTAACGTTCTCGCTTGCCAACTGGTGGACGAGAGTTCGCGCCTCGCTCAGGTTGCGAAAAGTTTCACTGACGAAGTGGGTGGTTACTGTCCCCCTTGAGCAAGGGGACGGGTGTGTGCGTGTGTGAAGGTCACAGCCTTGCCCTTAGATCGGACTATATGAGCTCTCAGCTCCCTTCCGAGAGGGTAAAAAGCTGACGATCACGACCATCTAGTGATCCTGACCGACCCGGTGAATTACACACCGCTCGCTGGTGCAGTAGTAACGTTCTCGCTTGCCAACTGGTGGACGGGAGTTCGCGCCTCGCTCAGGTTGCGAAAAAGTTTCACTGATGAAGTGGGTGGTTACTGTCCCCCTTGAGCAAGGGGACGGGTGTGTGTGTGTGTGTGTGTGTGAAGGTCACAGCCTTGCCCGTAGATCGGACTATATGAGCTCTCAGCTCCCTTCCGGGAGGGTAAAAAGCTGACGATCACGACCATCAAGTGATCCTGACCGACCCGGTGAATTACACACACACACACACACACACACACACACATGAATATATAAATAAAAAGTTCCGTAGGACTGATGGACACCACATTCGCTCGGCGCATGAAATATACCCCCACCCCAGCCATGCGTCGCACTAGGCCATTTAGGTTGTGTGTGTGTGTAAAAGGATGCAGTTGAAATTGTGGTGTTTATAAGTGAGAGCGTCTGTGTGCACGTCATCTCTGCTGGGTTAAGAGCGTAACATACAATAGCAAAAAATTCGACACTAAGTCGTCGTTATGCAAATCCGGATTCCTGATTCAGTTTTAGGTGCGAAGAGACGGAGGAAAGCTTAGTTTTTTGCTTACAGCATGTGGATCAGTCAGGCAGACAACCAAGTTTTCCTGTCTCAATCATCCCCTGACACCCACGGTATATGGTTTACATTTAAATCCTTCATTAATTTATGGATGCAGGTCTAAATTTATCACTGCTTCCTGCCCAAGAGCCAAAAGTTTTTTTATCCCTTTGCTGGACAAGAGCCATTAAAGCATGAATTAATTTTTACCAAGTCACAACCTCCCCATATACAATACACACTAACTATACATCCAGGTCCTCATTTGTACTACTAGATTAACGGAGACAGCAGGCTAATGAAGCACCAATCTAGCTCTTCTTAACTACTTCAGCCCCAGACTTTTTTTTTTTTTTTTTTCATGTTGCAGTCTCCGGATGACTATTCTGGTTAGAAGAGAATTTTCGAAAGAAAGAGGTTCGACTTGGCCATCACTAACGTCGTTAATATGAGAGCTGTTTCCTCAGTTTAACTAGTAGGAACAACCACAATACCCGCGCCAAACAGTTGCTCAAAGGAAAGAATAGGTTTTTGTCTTGCGGCCGTGCCTTCAGATAGATTGTTCTCAGAAACGAATTACGTCTTCTCTGGCAGACTCAACTTTTACGCCAACTGTGATCTAAACCGATTCAAAGCTCGTCGTACTGACCTTGCCGTGTGACAAAGTGTTTTCAAAATCGAATTTTTTTATCCTGGCTTACCCTCAGTACCTCTGTATTGCTTGATTCAAGTTAAATAAAAACTTTTTGAGTTACAGGGCCAAACCTTTGACCATGTACTTTAACTGACTATTCTCAAAATCAGATCTCTTCGGCTTTGGATGATAACCTTCATTAATAGTAGTATAAATCGGCTATAACTTATTTGAAGATGTCTGAAATAATCAGAGAAAAAACAAATGGTGTTTTCAGTTTTAAGTAAGATTGTGATGTGCTCAGTAAATATTACTACCTGATTATTTACAAATGGAGCTCATAGTCAGACATACCAATCGTGCCGATAAGAAAAAAAATAAACTTTGGCAGAAGACATTTACGCCTCTTCTTCATGGGTTGATTTACTTCATAAGTTTATATGCTGTCGATTATATAAAAAAATATATATATAACAAACACATGCAAGAGAATATGAGACTACGAAGAGTTCTGTACCAGTGAGAATACGAACGACAGTGCTCAGTGAGAGATTCATCATACACAAATGATATGCTGCCTTTTTAGATAACTGCTATTAATCTTGGCGTAAGATAACGTTACCAGCTGGTGGTAGCAACAGAAGTAGATTCTATTTATACAAGATATTAAAGTAAACGATGACTGCGGTAAAGGCGGTAATGGTGGATCGGGTAGACCCCCCCCCCACCCCGACAAACACAAATAAATACAGTAATTATCTGTGATAAGTGTGCTGGTAACCAACTTAATACAATTTCTTTTTTTTACAATTGAATTCTTTCTTCCACCTGATGATACATTTCGTTAGGAAGGACCTCAAGTAGTGGTCTGGTGAAAGTTTATCTAACCCTTTCACTTCAAAAAGTCTTTCTTAAGGTAATAAACTCAACTGGCATTAGCCAGAACAAAACAAAAGCAGTAATAAGAAAAAGTGAGGGTATCCCAAATGTGGTGGTTGTGGTGGGTAGGCTAGCAGAGTTAAGTCTAACACTGCGATATTCAAACATGTTTCATTCTCACTAAATGCGAACGATTTTATACAGCAGACAAGTTAAACAACCTTACTTAGTTATAGCATAAAAAACAGACATTATGACCCTTCCATAGTTGGCTCGATATTTCATTGTTAGAATGTTAATGACTGACAGTTTTATTCAGCTCAAAGAAACACTACATAGATATATGATCAGCCACACAGTATACTTAGAGAGAAGACTATTATTGTGGTCATGCGCTGGGTGATAGTATAGTAAACCACACAACAAGACACAGAAAACGATGATATACTTGTAAGTGTGGTCAAGGTGGTAACAGAAAAGTTAATCACACTCGCACAGAAAACGGGGATGCATGATTTGCAATTTTAGCGGTAGGACAGACAGAGAAAACGGTGATACAGTTGTGCCAGTGCTGTGGTAGTAACATCGATTACATGAGAAAGAAAACGGTGATATAACTGTGGTAAATGTATTGGTGGTTAAGTTAGCCACATACCCAGAGGGACAAAATGGAAGGTGGCGGCAACGTTGGCAGTGAAAACTTTGAAGGTGGTGTCAGGATCCTTAACTCTACCGCCCCTGACAACGACAGCAGCAGCAAGGGCAGTAACAAGAGCCGAATCAGCGGGTGTGGTGGTAGGCTGAAGAAACTCTACGCCAGCAAAATCTTCCGGAATGTGGTCAGTGTGGTGACTGTGGCGGCCATCATTGGAGGAATCATAGGGGGTGTTTTGTCAGTGAACAGCGACGATAGCGATGCTGAACCGGAGCTGCCTGCACACTCAAGTGTTACCTGTCTGGGAGCAGCATACGGTGAGTGGATGGATGAATGAAGAAGCAGATGGATGGATGGAAGGATGGATGGATGAAGAGGTAGATGGATGGATGGAAGGATGGTTGGATGAAGAGGAAGATGGATGGATGGATACATGAATGGATGGATGGGTGGATGAATGAAGAGACCGATGGGTGAATGAATGGATGTATGGCAGGGTGGCCTGTCGGAGCTGTCTGTGAGAGCTTGCTAAAGTAATGGATGAATTAACAGATGAATAGATAAACTGATGAACGAATGGATGAATGGATGGCCTGTGTAATGGTGTTGGTTATTGGATGGCCTGTGTAATGGTGTTGGTTATTGGATGGCCTGTGTAATGGTGTTGGTTATTGGATGGCCTGTGTAATGGTGTTGGTTATTGGATGGCCTGTGTAATGGTGTTGGTTATTGGATGGCCTGTGTAATGGTGTTGGTTATTGGATGGCCTGTGTAATGGTGTTGGTTATTGGATGGCCTGTGTAATGGTGTTGGTTATTGGATGGCCTGTGTAATGGTGTTGGTTATTGGATGGCCTGTGTAATGGTGTTGGTTATTGGATGGCCTGTGTAATGGTGTTGGTTATTGGATGGCCTGTGTAATGGTGTTGGTTATTGGATGGCCTGTGTAATGGTGCTGGTTATTAGTGGAGGAATCAATGGGGATGTTTGCACCACAGTAGCAAGACTATATTCTGATGTTTGCTGAGTACTCCAGTGCTACCTGACTGCGAGCTGCACACGGAAAGTAAATGTGTTGAGAAATGGATGAAATTACGGGTGGTTGGACAGGGAGACCGGTGTGCGGATGAATGTATGATAGGAAAGATGGATGAGTGAACTGACAACATCCATTTCCTGCTTCTGGATCCTACCCACCCTTCATATTCCAGTCAGAATATTTTCATGATGACTGTAATGATGGCAAGATGGATGGACAGAATATGGACGAATAAATGAATAGGCGGTATGGTGGTGGTCGGGGCCCAAACTAGAGGAATCATATCAACCCTGGCTGTGTTAGGTAGATACAGATGAATAGGAAGGTTGGATAGAAAGACTGCACTGAAGATGTGTGGGTATGTGTACCTGTGTGGATGGACAGATGAATGAAAATAAAATAGCGATATACATTACACACACACACACACACACACACACACACACACACACATTATATATATATATATATATATATATATATATATATATATATATATATATATATATATATATATATATATATATATATATATATGAGCCTCTGTTAGGCTACATTGGTAAAGTGTGCGTTTTCGTACATGGGAGAACCAGGGTTCGCGTCCCGCCAGGGTAACAAACTTTGGGAATGTTCCTCTGGCCACGTACTGCTTTGGCGGACATAAGGGGTGCTGTGGTTGAACCAGTGTCGCTTACTATAAAGTATGCTTGAACCCAGTCGGCTTGCACGGGCTTATTACACTTGGTTCACAGACTACATACACACATCCAAAGCCACTCCAAAACTACAATTTCACGTACAAGCACTTCTCACCCTACTGTACATACAATCTCTGCCAGACAGGCTAAGCCACTTGGTAGAGATACATTGGCTGTATCGTTCCCACTTCGGTCGGGATATGCCGGTCCTGCAGTGGACACTCAAACGGCTGATGATATAAATCTCATCAGACGTTTGTGTGTCCACTGGAAAGAATAGTGGATAAACACATGGAAAAAGAAAGAGAAATTAAAACTGAAGAGCGAAAGAAATGAGAGAGAAGAAAGTAAAGGAAAATGAGAGAGAGAGAGAGAGAGAGAGAGAGAGAGAGAGAGATGAATTTAAAAAGAAACATGATACTGTACACTGGAAAGAATATTACTTAAACTGTCGTAAAACAAATAAAAAAAGATAAAAGAAAATGATATATATATATATATATATATATATATATAGAGAGAGAGAGAGAGAGAGAGAGAGAGAGAGAGAGAGAGAGAGAGAGAGAGAGAGAGAGAGAGAGAGAGAGAGAGAGAGAGAGAGAGAAAGAGAGATGAATTAAAGAAACATGATACTGTACACTGGAAAGAATATTACTTAAACTGTTGTAAAACAAAAAAGAAATGAAAAAAATGAAATGAGAGAGAGAGAGAGAGAGAGAGAGAGAGAGAGAGAGAGAGAGAGAGAGGAATAAAAAAAGAAAAATGATACTGTACACTAGAAAGAATAACAGTCGTAAAACAGGGATAAAAAAGAAATGAAGAGAAAATAAAATGAGAGAGAGAGAGAGAGAGAGAGAGAGAGAGAGAGAGAGAGAGAGAGAGAGATTCGAAACTAAGAAAAGTGAATCAACTGCGAATTGTGGTGGTGGTGATAAATGTTTGTGTTGGGTGACATTGGGTGGTCGTTGTAGGTAATGGTCGTAGATGGTTATATACGCTGGTTAGATCAATGGAGCAATACAAAGAGAGAGAGAGAGAGAGAGAGAGAGAGAGAGAATAATGCACAGTTAGGGAATCAGTACTATTGAATATGGATCTTCTACCTGATAACAGTACGAAAGTGTGTACCTAGTTGCCGAATGAAGTACACGCTTTTTTTTTTTTTTTTTTCCATGTTGCTATCACATGATTTTATTAAGGAATCGAGGGGTCCCTGATTGAAGGGGTTAACTGCTTCACATCGGTGGCGTATCATGTATTGAGTTATCGCTGCTAGCTACCAGAAGGTTATATTAATTTTTGGAGAGACTTTTCGAACTGAAGGTGTCAGGTATAGCCATCTGTAACCCCTTCAGTGCTAAAAGCCTGACCTCAGTGAAATAAAGTCGACTCGTAACAGCAAGAATTATAATACAGAATACATAATCGGACTAAAGACATTAATGACTTAGGACGTTTTTGGTGTTTTTTAAGCATTATGCTTTCTTTTTAATTTGCATGTTCATAGTTTCTGCATGATCAGCTGGGAAGGATAAAAAACTGGGTGCATAGAACAGGCAGTTAGCACAGCTGAATGGAGGGATGGATAGATGGATGATGAGATTTGCGAGTGCAAGGGGAAAAGGCAGATAAAATCGATAGGCTAATGGAGCACGCACGAGGGTGGATGAAATTAATGGGTGGCAGCATTTTGAATGGATAAGTTGATGGAATGATGGATGAATAGATGAAAGGGAAGAGTGGACGATGAAATTAAAACAAGAACTAGAGGTCCCTCCCAATGGGGCAATCACACCAGCCGCGAGCCGATACGTATCTAGCGGGGCTCGGAATATGGCCTTGGTTTTAACCTAATTTCACGAATTTTAAACTCGTAGGAGATTTTCATCCCTACTGCACAATCGCAAAATTGGGTGATGATATCGAGCTGTTGCGAAATTATCGTGGTATCAGACACATAGATCTTGACTTACGTTCACCAATTTCGAACCCGTAGGAGACTCATCTCTACTACACACCTGCAAGATTTTGTAATGTCTTGAGCGGTTGCGAAGTGATCGTGCTGACAAACCCAAAGACAGAGAGAGAAACTGAACACAATACTTGTAGGAGATTTTCATACCTACTACACACTTGTAAAATTTTGTGATGATACTTGAGCGGCTGCGAAGTTATCGTGGTAAGACACACAGTCCTCCGCCTGCTTTCACCAGTTTCTAACTCGTGATCGACTTTTTTCACCAACTACACACCTGCAAAATTTGTGATGATATCTTGAGCGGTTCCGAAGTTATCGTGCTAACAGACACACAGAGAGACAAATTGAAAACAATACCAGCTTCGCTATCGCGGCTGGTAACAAGAATTAGAAGAGGTTGAAATGGAGTTAGAGTAGGGAACGGAAGGATTAAAAGTACGGAAGGACAGAAGTGACATGTATGGAAAGTGTGATAGGCAAGTATATGAATAGATGCATGGATGGATGAACAGATGGATGGACAAATGGAAGACAGTGCGGTTTGGTGGATTCGTTGGATGGATAAAGATATATGGACTGAAGGATGAGTTGCGAAGTAGGTGGACTGCACATAACAATGGATCGATTGAAGTACCGTAGAAATGACCAGGTGCCTTCAATCGTAGAAATGAACAGGTGCCAGAGAGAGAGAGAGAGAGAGAGAGAGAGAGAGAGAGTTTTCATCCCTTAAGTATATAGTATACTGAGTACAGTTTACATTATCTTCTTGATAATCGCACAAGAAGAAAATGTATGCTTGAATATACAATTTCTTCTTGATGGCCGCACAATGTGTAATGTAGACGGACATTACATATTTCTATTGGATGGTGTTCTGTTGGTCGAGGCATTTTACCAATTAGTGTAAGTCCCATATGAATAATAAGTGAGGTTTTGCCGCTTGTCTCCTTAGGTCTTGTGCAGGAGACCGGTTTGTTTGTTAGGTCTTTCGATCGTAGGGTCTAAGCATAGGTATATTTGTATCCTTGAACATATTATTGGAGTTTTTGTTGTTGTTAACTTCCGCAAGTTATGTGATATTACATATATACATAGAGGAATTACTGACATACTTAAAATTAATAAAATAAAACAAAAATTAATAACCTTGGCCCCTAGCCCGATGATCGATAGCCCCTCACACCACCCCTCCTCCCCTCCCCCGCACACACAAAAAAAAAAGAACAAGGACCAGACATTAATAAAATAATACCATGAGTGTAACGCTCTATATCCAGTATAGTATGGTAATTGTCTCTACCACCTGGATAACTTCCTCTTTTGTGTATGGTCCTTCGGACGAATTAATAACTGTATCTTCATTATCAAACACTGTATTTCAGTTAACACCAGACGCTTTGGTTAGTTGAGTCTTTAGTTCGTGAAAATAACACTACGGTTTTACCCTCATATGGTAGGGACAACTCTACTGTTGTATTCCAGCAAACGCTAGATTATTTTATTTAGCCAAGAGTGACTCTCAAGAATAAGTATACATACAGTTTCCTGTATTATGGCGCTTCTTACGGATCTGTGTGTGTGTGTGTGTGTGTGTGTGTGTGTGTGTGTGTTATTGTTGCCTTTACTAAGGAGGCCTTATTGATGCGCGTATTTTTTTACTCTTAGCTCATTATTTTATAGTAGTAGGTGTGTAAAAATTAAACTGGATTAGGAGAGACCTTTCATGCTGAGAAAGAAAAACGCAGTGAAGGAGGTGAAGGAGATAATGCGTTGATGAGAATAGTGTAATAAAAATAAACATAAGTGTGCGAAGTGTTTGCTGATTTTCTTTTCTTTTTTTTTTTTTTTTTTTTTTTTTTGCCATCACAAGACAATTTTCTTAAACTACGGAAGGGTACCTGGCTGATGTTATCTGCTTCACTTCGATGACATATTTAGTATTCAGTTATTCCATCCATCCTTCCATTGCCAGACGCCATGTATCCCAAATGGGGTGGTCAAGGGCTTAGAGTTAATTGTTTTACAGGGAGGGGCACTAATCCTCCACCAACCCCACTTGACACGTAGGGATGCCAACAGCATCTGGTGTTCCCAGGCGGTCACCCATCCAAGTACTAACCAGACCCAACGTTGTATTCAGTTATTGCTTCTGTCAAAAGGTTATATTCAGTTTTGGAGAAAGTATTCGAAATGGAGATAGGTATAGCCCTCAGTTACTTCTAGACTATAAAGGTTTGACCAAAATAAAGGAAGTCGACTGGTGGCAGGAAGAATCTAATATACAATGTATATAACTAGACTGGAGAAAGGAATAGCTTTGTAATGTTTTTTTGTGTGTGTGTGTTTTAGGCATCCAATTTTGTTTTTCTTAATTTCCATAATTTTTCATTATTTTTGCGTGATCAGGTGGGAAGGATAATAAACATGGTGGCACAGGTGAATGGATGGATGGAAGATGAGATTCGTGAAAGCAAGGGAAAACGGTGGGTAAAATAGATTGACAGATGGAGCAGGCAAGATGGTGGATGAAATGATGGATGATAGCACTGTCAGTTGATGAATGGATTGAGGGATAGATGAATAATTAAGGAAAGGGAAAAATGGAAGGTGATATCAAAAAAAAAAATACGAGTAGATGAAACGGAGATGGAGCTGGGAATGGAAGGATGAACAGAAGTACGAAGGGATAGAAAGGACATATATATATGGAGAAATTGATAGGCGAGTATATGAAGAGATTCATGGATAGATGAACAAATGGAGGGACAGATGGATGGCTGTGAAGTTTGGTGGATTGGGTGGACAGATAAAGAAATATGGATTGGTGGATGGGTTGCGAAGAAGGTGGGTGGCAAATAACGCTGGATCGATAAAAGAAGAAATGAGCAGATGCCGATGAGAGAGAGAGAGAGAGAGAGAGAGAGAGAGAGAGAGAGAGAGAGAGAGAGAGAGAGAGAGAAAATTTCAACACTTAATTATTTAATATACTTGATTATACATTTTCTTAATGGTCGAACTATGTACAATGTAGAGAGACATTAAATATTGCAGTCGATGGTGTTGTTTTTCGAGGTAGTTTTCCAAATACTGTAAGTCCTATGTGCATGATTAGTTCGGTTTAACGATTTGTCTCTTTAGGTCTTAGTGTAGAACAGCGATGTGTTTGTTACGTCTGTCGATGTGAGGGTCATAGCAAAGGTTTATTTGTTTCCTTGAACACATTAGGGGGACTATTTTTTTGCTTCTGAATTTGCACAAGCTACCACGTTCAGGTTTAGGTCGAGGTGTTTGCCTTCCCAGCGGCACACTTACGCTGGTCTCACCACACTGTTTCTTCATTATTTTTATTCAGTTCTCTCTCTCTCTTCTTCCATAATTTATATAAATATTCTTTCTTCCTTCCGATATCGTTTTGAAGTAAAAACTGTCCCATCACCAGCTCTTCGTCTTTCATACAAGGTCTCTGTCATTCCCAGATATAATTTCTCACATTCTGTATCCATGGGCAGTATAGCACAAAATGACTTAGGTTTTCCTCGTCTTATTATAATTTACATGTTATGTCTTCTTCCTTGTGTCTTTTAGTGTTCTGGAGGGACAAGCAGTTACTTCCGGCTCTTTACCATATTACTGAAGAAGGCCTGTTATCATGAGTCATCTTTTATTTCTTCTTTCTATTTTCTGTATATTACTAATGTCAATTTACTTTCCATATCATTCCATTTCTTTTTATCTTTCTCTCTAACCAGTCACTTTTATTTCCTGCTCTCTCTTTCAAATTTCTATTTACTATTCCACTCTCGTCCATATGTCTGTGTTCTCCACTGGTTTCTCTGGTCCTCTCTTACTGCATCCCAAACTCTTTCCAATATTTGATTTCTCTTTCCTCTGATTTCTTTATATATTTAATTCTTCAACAGTTGTTGATCTCATAGTCGATATACCAATTTTACCTCGTACTGAAAACACTCGCAAATCTTGGAACTCCCAGAATTTGTCTGCATACCCTGTTTGCTGTCTTCTGCATCCTTTCAATATCGCCATCTGTCATATTTAACTCACTACTTTCATACAGCATTGCTGGGAGACTTATACTTTTCCAATACGTTTTCCCAATCAATAGTTTATTTCTACTCTTGTTTATAACAGAATATACTATGTCTGCCATCCTCTGCGTTTTTTCAGTCATTTTCTGTTTTTGAGTCTTGAATATGTTCCTTTTACCATCTCTTATTACTCCCAAATCTCGGGTATCATCTCTCACTTTGATTCCTACAATTTCTGCTGGCTTTTCTTTCATAATATGCACTATTACAACAGTTTTTTTGTGTATAGATCTCCAGCCCACATTTTGCGCCAACGCCTGTTAAAATTCTAACACTTATTTCTGCTTCTTCCACCGAAGGACTTAGCTACAACCCGTCATAAGCATTGGATAATGTACGTATTTTAAACAGTTTATTTTCAAATGCACATCCTCTGGTCTTTAATTCTTTCATAATGACATAAGTTACTGTTTGAAAAGAGTTGTTGATCCTATACACCCTTGCATATTACCACTAGTTAACATTATTTCTTTACTTATGTCATTTCAAACTGTTTTGATTGTCTTATTTTCTCTATTTTTCTCTTTTATTGTTTCCATGACTGTTGGATATATCTTATATTTCATCAGTGCTTGTATTAACGCCCCTTATTCCACCGAGTCCTATGCGTGTTTAAAGTCAATAGCTGTCACCATCAATGGCTTCTTTATTTTCATGCTTCCCTGCACACAATACTGCAGAATAAACAGATTGTCCTCCACTCTATCCCTTTCGTAATGCCTGCCTGCTCTCTTTGATTTCGTTATTAATAACCAAGTATGTCTATTTCCTCTTTTAGTATTGTCAAAAATTTAATGCTAAATACTTGTTAACCATAGATAGGCATATCCGGGTGATTTTCAATGGTGATATTGCAACACTGCATTATACCCATGGCTCCTTTATCTCCAGAACATTCTCTCTCTCAGTAGCTGTATTGTGTGTTGAGACTCAGTGTTAGGTGGGTGGGTGACCCTCTTCACCTCGATCTTCATGTAGCATTTAGAGGTATCAGGTGATTTTCACCTGGCTGTGCCTATAGATTTTTTTTTTTATGTGACCGACTCTGGGCATAGGCTTCACAGCCTGCTTTCAAGGCCCAGTAGTCCTCCTACGTACCGCACACCTCTACATGTCACCACTTCGGCGCCAACACCCACCGTCCATAATGAATACATGCTAGGGCTGTCTCATATAGGACTGGTGTATTGGTATTAGCGGGAGTATTTTTACGACATGTCGGCGGGTCTTCTGGTAGATCAGTAAAGTCTGTTTTTATGAAATTCAAATCCTTAAACTGTTCCCTGCCCCAGAGGGATTGAACCCGGGTCCGTTAGGATTGCAGGCCAACTCTCTACCAATTGAGCCACCGCCTCCTAATTTTTCTCATTTTTTTCATTTTTTTTTTTTTTTTTATCAATTTGAGCTAGCAGCCTGTGTTTGGGAGGTTTTGAGGCTGCAAGCAAGGAGATAAAAAGTTCTTAGTCATTTATATTTTTAGCTATCAGCTCTCGAACTTGGTTGTGTTTTTCCCGAAAGTGATCTCAGGAGTTTTTATTACATTGCTACCTCTCATTAAATTTTGTATGATACTTATCAGTTTGAACAAGAGAGGTTCTTCCACACTCATACTAAGTTTCATGAAGAAATATTGATTAGAACATTTTTTTTTTCCTGGGCTGGGTGAATAATACCCGGGTATGCCTGTAGTGTGACTAAAAATGGCCTCTGCCTATCCAGGGTTAATGCTATTGGGCGCAAGTCCTTGACTGTGGGGTTTCTGGCTTTTCTCTATCATTTTTGTTTTCGATGTTTTTCATTCCTGTGGTTTATCCTCTTCCTCAAGGTCTTTCATGGAGCACTGTGTTATTTTCTCGAGGCATCTTTCAGTGTTCATCAGTGCTTTGTAAAACACCAGTTTAATGTTGTCGGGGCCTGCTGCTTTTATTTTTTTTTTTCATTACTGATATTATTTTCCTCACTTTATAATTTGTTATATTTGTTTTTTCCATAGGAGTACTTTGCTTTTCTATTTTCATTACTATGTCCATGTGTTCCCCTAGCTCTCCTGGATGGTTTGTCTTGTCCTTCTCTTCCTCCAACTTTTTCTGAAACTTCTGCTTATTTTCTTCACTCCATTCACGGTCAGTTACATATCCACATTTCCTATACATCTTCTCCCAGAACTTGCCGACCTCCTCTGCTGCTTCCTATTTACTCAGTATATTTCCATTGTCATCATATATGTGAATGTCTCTGCCTGCATTATTTGATTTTACTCTTAGTTTATTTATATTATCCCACAAGTATTTCTTTTTTCTTTTCTTATTTCTTCGGTTACCTTACACATTTATAACACCTTAGTTTCATTTGCACCATTCTCTTTTCAAGACATTTCTCACCGAGCCTTCGTTTTTCTTCTCTATCTATCTCATTTCCTTTTTGTCTATTTAGCCATTTTCTCTTTTATTCCTTCTCTTACTTCCTCATTTATCCACGGTGGCTCTATTTAATCATTACTTATTCGCATTTTTCTTCTTTGCGTTGTCTGTTGTATCTAATTTGCTGCTGCTTTATCACTCCATTAAGTTACTATGCACCTCTTCATACTTTAAATTCCTCTCCATCTCCTCCGTAAACAGTTGTAATGATACTTTATCAGTCTTATAATGTTTTTTTGAGTTGCCCATTGATTTCCACCGTAACAAGCTTTATTTTCCTTTCCCTCAAAACTAGCTGTCACTAAGTTATGATTAGAACTGTCAAATTCTTCCTTGTTCTCATCTGTTACCAGAGGGTTGAACTGATCATACGTTTTTCCATTCTCTAATGTAAAATCTGTGGCACTATTTTGTTCTCGGCTCCATGTATATTGGCCTACACATTTCTCATCACAGTTTAATAATATCAGCTTAAAGCAATTTATCGATTCCAACACCATCTCCCATTATAGTCCAATGCTTGGTTACTAAGAATACCTAGGTGTCCGTTAAAGTCACCCAGAATCACAAGTCCCCACTCTGGCTTATGTTTTTCTATTTTCATTTCTGCTTCAGTTCGAATTTTCTCATTTTCT
>NC_137010.1:38038541-38058541 GCF_032717465.1 Coenobita brevimanus | reverse complement strand
ATGAAATTTTGTGGAATAATGGGCTACGGGCCAAGGAAGAAATGATTAAATTTTGACGCGGATGCGGATCCGCATCCGGAGTATCGAGCACAATATCTCCAAAATTTCTCAATGAATTTCAATAGAATTTTGTGGAATGGTGGGCCATGGACCTAGAAAGAATTGTTTAAATTTGGAGGCGGATCCTATATCCACGGATCTGGATCCAGATCCATTTTAATGGCAGTGACATGGGTGGAGGTATGCGCTCTCTTAATGCTTTCTTGTTATTTATGTGCTTATTGGAAAATGTTAAAGGAAAATTATATGTGAATTATTCGTTTAATTCTATGTGTAAGTGTTTAGATAGAGGAAAGAATGGAGCTACAATAAATGTATGGCCCCGTTGAGTTTCATAGTCCGGCGCTACTCCTGAAGTACTTGAATAGCTCTGGCGTATGTAGTATTCAGTTATTGTTGCTTCCAGAAGATTATATTCAGTTTTGGAGGGACTGTTCCAACTCCAGGAGTCAGATATCGCCACCAGAAACACATTTCATTAATAAGTGTCTGACCTAAGTTAAATAAAGTCGACTGGTGGCAGCAAGAATCTAATATTCAAAATATATCATCGGGCTAATTACATTAATGACTTTCAATGTTTATTTATCTGACTAATAAGCACCATTATTTTCTTAATTTCCATTATTTGTTCATAATTTCCGCATGATTAGATGAAAAGGATTATAATCAGGATCAAAGGAATCTACAGCTTGCGTAGGTGAATGGATGGACGAAAGATTAGATTAATTTGAGCAAGGGGGATTAGGTGGGTAAAATGTATTGGCAGATTGACCAAGCAAGAGGGTAGATGGAAAAGTGGCAACATTGTAAATTGAATGAGGTATAGATGAACAGATGTGGGAAAGGAAAAGTAGATGGTGAGATTCAAAGAAGAATAAGTAGTGTTTGGGAGAAGGTAATAGAAATATGTCCATACTGATGCCCGGTTTTTTGTTTCGTTTAGTTGATTTATCGTATCGGAAGTATAAAAATGAAATCGGGTTAGGAGAGACCTTTCATAGTAAAAAAGAAAAAAAATTGTAGTAACAGATGTGTCACGAGTTGGTACGATCATATATCTAAACGAAATCGTAACATTAAACTTTGGTGGGAAACCGCGAATTCTAGTGGAATCCCAGTATTTATCACTCAGTCAACCGCCACGTATTCACCCGATCGGGAGTGTTTTTCAGGACATTTTTCACTATTTCATAAGTGTCTTTGTGCGCGACATTAGCACCTCCGCCTGAGTGATTTGTTATGGACGTGTTTCGCTCATTCTAGCCGTTAGCAAGTGCGGCTCGACACTCGCCTCTCTCACGATTTGAACTCAGTCAGGATTTGAGCGCCGTGGAAGCAGGTAGTGTGTGTGGCAGCGTCCTTCCTCAGCAACGACGCCCATTTCCCGCCGCCGCCGTTGAATTCCCACCTAGCGTGATTTGGCGAGAGGCTCGTGTGTGCAGCGTCCTTCCTCAGCAATGACGCCCAGTCATCCGCTTAGTCCACTTTTCTGATCAGTATTTCTTTTCGTTTTTTCCTAGGTTTAAGAATTAGCTTCTGAGTGAGCGAGTGAGTGCGATCTCCTTATTTGAAATCATCTTGAGACTCGTGTAACGTTAATTTATTTCATTGTAATCAATAAATTAACAGTTCTTTTTCTTGAGCTTAATGTAATTTAATTTCGTGTTTTATTTCTCCACGAGCTTATTTCACTTACAGCTCCTAGTTTGCATAAACGCTTTGCTATTCATAACTGGTACTTAGGCCAGTCCATTTTATTAACTTAAATCCGTTGTGCCATCTACGAGTTAATTGCACCAGCAAGAACCTGCTTATCTTTATTAGCATTAGATATTGATTGTCAGGGGTGGAGTCACTTTCTCCAGAGGCTAACAGTACTAACAAACAGCAATTGTGAGGAATTAGTCTCTGCTGTGTACTGTTAAGAAAGTTTATAAATTCTCGTCCTTAGAGAATCGGCAAAGTAAGCCGGCATAAAGTAATCATTGCTTGATTTACACAAGTCAGTTCTTTGTCTTGTTCTTCAGTATTATTGAATAATATTCTTTAATATTGCATATAAATAAAAACCCCCTGACTGGATGGTTAAGAGGAGGAAATAGTTGATATGAGTAGTGCATTAAAGATAAGCATAAGTGTACGAAATGGCTGCTACAGCCTCTTTCATTTTTTTTTTTCCTTTTGCTTAATTGTTTTTATCACATGATTTCGTCAAGCAAAGGAAGGGTACCTGACTGAAGTGGTTAACTGCTTCACTTCGATGACATAATTAACATTTACTTATTGCTGTTTCCAGAAGGTTATGTTCAGTTTTGGAGACTTCTCGAACTGGAGGAATTTGGTATAGTCCTTAGTAACTCCTTCCGTATTAAAGGTGTGACCTAAGTTAGGTAAGGTCAATTGTTGGCAATAGGAATCGAAAATACAGATTACATAATCGGACTGAATAAATTAATAACTTGTAATGTTTTTAATGTTTATTTTTTTTTATAGCATCCTATATTCTAAATATCCATTTTTGCTCATAATTTCAGCATGATCAAGTGGATAGGATAATGAACAAGTTAGATCAAACAGGCTGGAAGTAAGATGAAATTACTGAAAGCAAGAGGAAATGGTCGATAAAATGGATTGGCAGAAGTAAGCAACGGGGTGGATGGAGTGGATGGATACTAGCACTCTAAATGGGTGACAGGGTGGAGGGATGGATGAACAGATGAGGAAGGAAGGTGAAACTAAGAGAAAATGAGAGAAAAATATACAGGAGCGGTTGAAACAGACTTGATGTTGGGCACTCCCGACATCGAGTCTGTTTCAACCGCTCCGGATGAACATTAGCAAGGACAGATAGACAAAGTGACAGATGCATGGATAAAGTGATAGGCAAGCTTATGAATAGATGGATGTATGGATGAACAATTGGATGGACAGATGGATGGTTGTGCAGTTTGGTAAAAGTTCCTGATTGAGAGAATTAGCACCGCTTACGTAATCAGTAAATTAGTATATATATGAGGTCCACTGCAGAACCGGCCTGTCCCTACCGAAGCAGGGACGATACAGCCAATGTTACCAATGTATCTCTACCCAGTGGCTTAGACTGTCTGGTAGAGACTGTATGTAGGGTGAGAAGTGCTTGTGAGTGTAATTGCAGTGTTGTAGTGGCTTTGGATGTGTGTGTAGTCTGTGAACCAAGTGTAATCGGCCGCCTTAAGCCGATTGGGTGCAAAGATGCTAGTATGCGACTGGTTCAACCACAGCACGCCTTATATTCGCCAAAGTAGTAAGTGGATCGGTGAATGCTTCCCAAAGTTTTTACAACTCTGACGGGAGACGAACCCGCGTCCACCAGCGTGCGAAACGCACACTCTACCGCTGTACCACAGAGGCTCCATATAAAACCACCAGCGCACAAATATTTGGGGGAAGTTCAACGATTCCCTTTCAGAGGATAGTCATAAGTCGCGTTACTTAGCTAACTTCCTGTGTATTTTCATCAGTTGAAGATCCACCATTGACATACTGAATCTCCTAACTCATACCATCCATCAGTCAATTGATCTACATGGAGAAACTCATGCAGTAGCCCTTGATATTTCTAAAGCTTTTGAAAGAGTATGGCACTGTTCTCTGCTGTCCAAACTCCCTTGCTATGGATAACTGTCTTTTGTTCCTTTGATTTCTTCATATCTTAGTGACAGGAAAATATGAGTAAAAGTAGATGATGTATATTTCAGTTTTCACTCAATTAACGCCGGCGTACTGCAGTGATCAGTTTTGGCGCCAGCCCTATTCCAGGTTCATATTAATGATCTCTTATCTGTCACCCACAATCCCATCCACTCATACGCAGATGACTCAACACTACATAGTTCATTCACACTCAGACACCCATTTACAAAGTCTAATAACTCTACCTCTCATCTCAGCACAGCCATCTCCATAAATCAAGACCTATCTACGATCAGCGAATGGGGACAAAACAACTTTGTATCATTTAATGCTAGTAAAACTAAATATATACAATTTACTAAAAGACAGATATTGCCAGATTCGTACATTATCTTCAGTGCTTCTAATATTCCCATCTCCAAAAGTATTGAAATTCTTGGTGTCTCACTTAACAATGCCCTCAGCTGGACCTCTCGTGTTAGATCACTTGCTAAAACCGCCTCAAAAAAACTTGGATTATTGTACAGAGTCCGTAACTTCTTCGCTGACGAGCAGTTAGCTGTAATTTATAAGAGTTATGTGCGCTCTCAGCTTGAATATTGCTTACCCTTGTGGAGTGGATGTGGAGAGGTTGCATTAAAACAACTAGACAAAATTCAGAACAAAGCCATTAGAATTATTAACAACCTTGCCATTACAAATAAACTACCTCCCCTACAAGTAAGAAGGAATGTTGGCTCCCTTGTATTATTTTACAGATATTCTTATGGCAAATGCCCAGACGAAGTTGCGTCCATGGTGCCACCTCTCATGCCTTCCCTCGTGGTACACGGGCAAATGGTGTCGCTCATGACTGGAATGTCATTCAGCCATATTGCAGATCTTATGCCTATCAGAATTCTTTCATTCCCCGAACTGCATCTCTCTGGAACTCGCTTTCCCAGAGTTGTTTCCTCCAAATTTCAACCCACAGCTTTTTAAGTCTAACTGTTACAGATATTTTATGAACAGAGGACACCAGTAATCTGGTGTATGGATTATTTTTTTTTATTCATTTGTTTTTCCTTCGTTCTGTTTAAAAAAAAAAAAAAAAAGTGCCTCATGGTTCTCTTTTCTGGTATGATATTCCAGTTAGCACCAGACGATTTATTTCAGTGAGGTGCGTGGAAATGGCACTGCCGTTAACATTAATTCACTTACGGTACGTACTGTACAACTCAGCTCTGCTCCAGCGATCGCCAGATAGTTTTATATATCTGAGTGACTCGCAATAAGTCTACACATATTGTCTGTTGTATTATGCCATTTCTTATGGAGTGTATTTTGTTTCGTTTTATGCCTATATCAATAGGCCTCACTGATTTGCAGATTTTTTTTTCCGATTGATTGTATTACAAGTGAAAGAATTAACTTGGGGTTGGAGCTACCTTTCATACTGGAAAAAAAAAAAAAAAGCGTAGCGAAGCGGAGTTAAGAAGAGAAAAAGAAGCTGGTAAGATTAGTGCATTAAAAAGTAAACATAATTGTAAGAAGTGGCTGCTGAATCAGGCTCGTTTACTTGATTTTTTTGCTTCCTTGTTGCCATCACATGACAATGTTATTATGCAAAGAAGGGGTATCGGACTGAAGGAGATAACTGCTCACTCCGATGACGTATTTAGTACTCTGTTATTGCTGCTACCAGAGGGTTATATTCAGTTTTGGAGAGATTTCGAACCTGTGGAGTTAGGTATGGCACACTAATCTCTTCACTATTAAAGGTCTGCATGGCACACTAATCTCTTCACTATTAAAGGTCTGCATGGCACACTAATCTCTTCACTATTAAAGGTCTGCATGGCACACTAATCTCTTCACTATTAAAGGTCTGCATGGCACACTAATCTCTTCACTATTAAAGGTCTGCATGGCACACTAATCTCTTCACTATTAAAGGTCTGCATGGCACACTAATCTCTTCACTATTAAAGGTCTGCATGGCACACTAATCTCTTCACTATTAAAGGTCTGCATGGCACACTAATCTCTTCACTATTAAAGGTCTGCATGGCACACTAATCTCTTCACTATTAAAGGTCTGCCCAAAGTCAAATAAAGTTGACTGCTGGCAGCAAGAATAGGATATGCAAAATACGTCATCAGTTAATCAGACTGAAGCACTTACCGACTTAATGTGTGTGTTTTTTTTTTTTTTTTAATGTATTTTGAACATCATATTTTCTTCTTGAGATCCACCCTTTGCCCATAATTTCCACATGCTCAGATTTAAGAGATGATAAATAGGGTAGGTGAAATAGTTCACTAATATTTGTGAATGGATAGATGGAAGATACAGTTCGTGAGAGCAAGGGAAAAGGTGGTTAAAATGAATTTGCAGACCAAGCAAGCAAGAGGGTGAGTGGAATAAATGGATGATTGCATTGGATGAATGGATAGAGGGAAGGATGACATGATGAGGAAGAGTGAAAGGCGAAATTCTATGTATCAATACCCAGATGCAATAATCCCGTAAGGAGTGACCGTTTGACTGAGTTACTTGGTTTACGGGGAGGGGCACGGACCCTCGTCCAACCCATTCGTTGAAACAGGGGACACGTATGGGTTGATTATATGGTTACTACCCAGCGTTTAAAATGGTTTTCTGGCTTACAGGAAACCATTTAGCATGCCACTATATGTAAAGCCACTTGAAAAAGAAAGCAGAGTAATAAAAAAGTGACAGGAAAGATGGGAAAAATAGGAAGGGAGGAGGGCAGGCACTGAAAAATAACGATAGTGGTGAAGGAAGAAGTAGGCAGCACTACATTGAGTGAGTGGATAATTAGAAGTGGATGAAACAGTCGGAGTAAGCAATGGAAGGATGACTAGAAATACGGACGGAAAAATAAAGTGACATGGATGGATAAAGTGATAAAAGAGTACAGTATATGAATAAATGGATGGATGGACGTTTGTACAAATATATGATAGTAAAGTTTTGTGGGTAGGGTGGAGATAAGGATATACTGACTGGTGGATGGGTGGCAAAGAAGGTGGGTGGCATATAAAAGTAGTTAGATAGATGTAGAAATAAACAGATGCCGAAGAGAGAGAGAGAGAATGTACAACCTTTAAGCAAACAGTATTCGATAATATACATTATTACAATGATGCGTTCACGTCACAAAATCGAGTTACAATAGTTTATGACAATTTCAGAATCCCAATAGTAAGTAAAACAGTGAATGCGATGTGGATAAACGTCCAATTTATACTGGTTCAGAAGATTCCTAAATACTTGATCGTTATCATTTCTTGTTATATATTCTGCGTAACACCAGGCAGTTTGATTAGTTGTGTCGTTGTTGCATGAAAATAACTGGGTTACCATTTATGCTTTAACGGTTGGGACAAATTTACTATTCTCTTCCAGCCAACGCCAGATGGTTTTATTTGGCTGAAAGTGAGTCACAAAGCCTACAAATACTGTCTGCTGTACTAAGGCATTTCTTACTGATCTTGTGTGTGTGTGTGTGTGTGTGTGTGTGTGTGTGTGTGTGTGTGTGTGTGCGCTCGCTTTACAATGAAGACTTTGCTAAGTAGCTTTTCTTGCTTTTTTTTTGCCGACACATCGTGCTATGAGTAAGAATTAAATCGAATTGGGAGAGACCTTTCATTTAGAAAATCCATAGAAACTAACGGAATAAGGAAAACAATTCCGATAATAGTGTATTTAAAAACAATGAACAAGTATAAGAGGTGGCTGCTGAATCAGCGTCTATTACTTGAATTTGTTTTTCCTTCACTGTTTGATTTTACTAAGCAAAGGAGAGGTGTCTCATTGAAGATGTTTACTGCTTTACTCCGATGACGTATTTGGTATTCAGATATTGCTGTTACCTAAAGGTTATACTAAGTTTTTGAGAGACATTTCGAACTGGGGGAGTCAGGTTTAACCTTTTGTAACCTAGTCACCACCAAAGGTCTGACTTAAGTTAAAAAATGTTGACTGGTGGCAGAAAGAATCTAATATACAATAATCGGAATGAAGGTATTATTTACCTGTAATGCTTTTATCTTTTATGCAGTAAAACAAATCCAGTCATTGCATGAGTCCTGAATGACTGTATGGATGGATCGGAACTTGTTGCCCAGAGGATGCCATGTTACGATGTGTAAAGCCATGTGTTGCTGGTGCATGAAGAGACTGCTGAACCTCAGGGAACGACCGCTGTGTAATTGTCTAGTACCAAATAACCTGCACACACACACACACACGCGCACACACACACACACACACACACACACACACACACACACACACACACACACAAATAAATAAATAAATAAAAAGTTCCGTAGGACTGATGGACACCACATTCGCTCGGCACATGAAATATCTCCCCACCTCAGCCATGCGTCGCACTAGGCCATTTAGGTGTGTGTGTGTGTGTGTGTGTGTGTGTGTGTGTGTGTGTGTGTGTAAAAGGATGCTGTTGAAATTATGGTGTTTATAAGTGAGAGCGTCTGTGTGCACGTCATCTCTACTGGGTTAAGAGCATAACATACAATAGCAAAAAATTCGACACTAAGTCGTCGTTATCCAAATCCGGATTCCTGTTTCAGTTGTAGGTGCGAAGAGACGGAGGAAAGCTTAGTTTTTTGCTTACTTACAGCATGTGGATCAGTCAGGCAGACAACCAAGTTTTGCTGTCTCAGTCATCCCCTGACAGTCTGACCCACGGTATCTGGTTTACATTTAAATCCTTCATTAATTTATGGATGTAGGTCTAAATTTATCACTGCTTCCTGCACAAGAGCCAAAAGTTTTTTATCCCTTTGCTGGACAAGAGCCATTAAAGCATGAATTAATTTTTACTAAGTCACAACCTCCCCATATACAACACACACTAACTATACATCCAGGTCCTCATTTGTACTACTAGATTAACGGAGACAGCAGGCTAATGAAGCACCAATGTAGCTCTTCTTAACTCCTTCAGCCCCAGACTTTCTTTTTTTTTTTTTCATGTTGCAGTCTCCGGATGACTGTTCTGGTTAGAAGAGAATTTTCGAAAGAAAGAGGTTCGACTTAGCTATCACTTGCGCCGTTAATACGAGAGCTGTTTCCTCATTTTAACTAGTAGGAGCAACCACAATACCCGCGTCAAACAGTTGCTTTAAGGAAAGAATATGTTTTTGTCTTGCGGCCGTGCCTTTAGATAGATTATTCTCAGAAACGAATTGCGTCTCCTCTGTCAGACTCAATTTTTACGCCAACTGTGATCTAAACCGATTCAAAGCTCGTCGTACTGGCCTTGCCGGGTGACAAAATGTTTTCAAAATCGATTTTTTTTTAGCCTGGCTGACCCTCAGTACCTCTGTATTGCTTGATTCAAGTTAAAAACTTTTTGAGTTACAAGGCCGAACCTTTGACCATGTCCTTTAACTGACTATTCTCAAAATCAGATTTCTTCGCCTTTGGATGATGCTTAACCCTTTCATTAAGAGTAGTATAAATCGGCTATAACATATTTGAAGATGTCTGAAATAATCAGAGAAAAAAAAAAATGGTGTTTTCAGTTTTAAGTAAGATTATGACGTGCTCAATAAATATTATTACCGAATTATATACAGATGGACCTCAGAGTCAGATAAAAGAAGAAAAAAAAAAACTTTGGCAGAAGACATTTACGCCTCTTCTTCATTGGTTGATTAACTTTATTACAGTTTATATGCTGTCGATTATAATATATATATATATATATATATATATATATATATATATATATATATATATATATATATATATATATAAAACAATTACATGCAAGAGAATATGAGACTACGAAGAGTTCTGTACCCGTGAGAATACGAACGACAGTGCTCATTGAGAGATCCATCATACACAACTGATCGGATGCCTTTTTTTGGTAACTACTATTATTCTTGGCGTAAGAAAACGTTACCAGCTGGTGGCAACATAAATAATGCTATCCATACAAGACAAAGTAAACGATGACTGTGGTAATGGTGGTTCGGGTAGAACACACACACACACACACACACACACACACACACACACACACACACACAAATAAATACAGTAATTATCTGTGATAAGTGTGCTGCTAACCAACTTAATACGATTTTTTTTCTATACAATTGAATTCTTTCTGCCCCCTGATGATACATGTCGTTAGGAAGGACCTCAAGTAGTGGTCTGGTGAAAATTTATCTAATCCTTTCACTTCAAGAAGTCTTCCTTAAGGTAATAAACTCATCTGGCAGTAGCCAGAACAAAACAAAAGCAGTAATAAGAAAAAGTGAGGGTATCGCAAATGTGGTGGTTGTGGTGGGTAGGCTAGCAGAGTTAAGTCTAACACTGCGATAATCAAACATGTTTCATTCTCACTAAATGCGAACGATATTATTCAGCAGAGACAAGTTAGACAACCTTACTTAGTTATAGCATAAAAAACAGACATTATGACCCTTCCATAGTTGGCTCGATATTTCATTGTTAGAATGTTAATGACTGACAGTTTTATTCAGCTCAAAGAAACATTACATAAATATAAGATCAGCCACATATTTAGAGAGAAGACTATTATTGTGGTCATGCGCTGGGTGATAGTATAGTAAACCACACAACAAGACACAGAAAACGATGATATACTCACAATGTGGTAACAGAAACGTTAACCACACACATAGAAAACGGGGATGCATAACTTGCAATTTTAGTGGCAGGACAAACAGAGAAAACGGTGATACAGCTGTGACAATGCTGTGGTAGTAATATCGATTACATGAGAAAGAAAACGGTGATATAACTGTGGTAAATGTATTGGTGGTTAAGTTAGCCACATACCCAGAGGGACAAAATGGAAGGTGGCGGCAACGTTGGCAGTGAAAACATGGAAGGTGGTGTCAGGATCCTTAACTCTACCGCCACTGACAACGACAGCAGCAGCAAGGGCAGTAACAAGAGCCGAATCAGCGGGTGTGGTGGTAGGCTGAAGAAACTCTACTCCAGCAAAATCTTCCGGAATGTGGTCAGTGTGGTGATTGTGGCGGCCATCATTGGAGCAATCATAAGGGGTGTTTTGTCAGGGAACAGCTTTTTTTTTTTTTTTTTTTTTTGCCTATCGACCATTGAGGCCGGAGCCCCTGGTCATTAAGGCAAAATATATACATGTATATACATTTACACATATATACATATATATATGAACATATATATATACATACATACATACATACATACATACACACATCCATGCATATGAACATACACACTTTCATGCACACGTACATATATATAATTTTTATTTTATTATTTTTTTGTAATTTTATTTTTATTATTTTTTTTATTCTTTTATATTTTTTAACCTTATATTACTTATAAACTAAAATGCCTAATGTAAAGACCCTAAAACTAATCACCTAACAGACAAATCGCTAACCTATACTAAATCCTAAGAGACAAATAACTAGACCTACACTAATGGTAGAAAAGCCTCGACCAAGAGATCACCATCGACTGCAGATATGTAATGCCATTCTATATTACATACCTGCACTCATCACCTGGTGACTGTCAGTCGAGGCACAACCTAATATAGGAGACATCAATATATGAAAGGGAACAAAGACGAGTCAGGAACATTTCCATATACGTCAGCTGTCGTTAAGCAAGAAAATATAATGTATTTACATAATTTGTACAAAAAGTGAAGAACCTCGGCCAGCAGACCACCATCGACTGCAAGTGCCCAATACCTTTCTATATTGCACACTTGCACTCATCAGCTGGTGACTGTTAGTCGAGGAATGGGGTGTAATGTAAGGGACATCTATATTAGAAATAGATCAGTGGGAGGAGGACCTATTTCAAATATGTCAACTGTCAACCCTAATTAATATTACAATATATACATATTTACCGTTGATAAAAACCATAACCACACAGTAAAAAAGTCACATCACTCTGATCAGTCCGGTCTCTCTCAAGAAAGCCATCAATTTATCAGTCATAACAATGTCCCCATCACCCAGGATGGTGGAATGGATGAAGGGGACGTCTGCTGCACCACAGTAATTTATAAGTGAAGCACGTTCACGAATAAATCGCCGACAGCGCAGGATGATATGACTGATAGATAACACCGCATCACAGATGTCACAGTGCGGTGGGAAGCGTCTTTCCATATAAGGTTTCATATGTGTTAAAACGGTGGCATTAAGCCGTAATCGTGCCAACACTTTTTCTTCCAGGCGACTGGGGCGGTTGGCGGTGTTCCAGTCGCCCAGGTACGGCTTACAGGTTGGAATATTTAGTTTGGTCCACTGACCTTGCCACAGAAGATTTATTGATTTCTTTCCGAGAAGACTCGGCCGTAGATCACGAGGAACGTCCCAAGTCTCCTCGAGCTCTACAGCCGACTTTGCAGTAAGTCAGCCTGCTCATTACCGTAGATACGACAATGACCAGGCACCCAGATCAGCGTGAATGACTTGTTGCATGAATGCAACTTATTAACGATGCGGCCCTGGATCTCGTGAGAGTCCGTAGTACAAGATGCAATTGCCTGAAGGGCTGATTTTGAATCCGAAAATATGACAAATGAGTCATGCCTAGAATTGAGAGCATAGTCAATGGCTTTGTCAATAGCAAAAAGTTCTGAGGTAAACACAGATGTATGAGTCGGCAACCGATACCTGAGGGCACATTCAGTCGACCACACACTTGCACCCACACATTCACTCGACTTGGAGCCATCTGTGTACAAGTGGTGGGACCCCAGGTGACGAATGATAATGTTGCGAAACAAGTGGTGGACCTCCGCCTCCGGCGCCTTGGCCTTTGGTGCTGGGAGCCATGTAACATCAACAGTAAAGGCAGGTGGCTCCCAAGGCGCTATATTTTTTAACACCAACTTGTCACAGTCACTGGCGTCCACACCAAGCTCCTGAGTCAGTAAGTGGAGGCGAACAGCAAGTGGCCGACGCACCCCCCGCAGAAGGTGGTGGTATTGACGCAGGGGGGTACAGGCCACATTGCCGATATTACTTTTCCTAAATGTCCTTACACTATAGGACAAGGCCAGGTGGTCACGGCGAATACGGAGGGAGGCACATTCGCCTCCACTTCCATACGAGCCACACGGGTACACCGGACGGCTCCAAGACACATTCGCAAACATTTATTCTGTAGCACATCCAATCCTTTCAGCTGTGGCATCGGATGCCGAGCCATACACCTATGCACCATAGTCTAGTTTTGATCGAATATGAGACTTATACACCATTAATAAAGATTTTCTGTCGGCACCCCAGGTAGTACCTGCTAGGTACTTCAGGACATTTAACGGTTTATCACAACGAGCAAGCAAAGTATTAACGTGAAGTTTAAAATTCATTCTTCGATCAAAATGTATTCCTAAAAATTTTACAGAATTTTGGAAAGGTACCGCCTGATTATCCAAAGTTAAGCACAAATTAGGTACGTTACGATTAGTGAAGACTATAAAGCGGAACACTTACGGACGGAAAACTTAAATCCCCACTGCAAGGCCCATTGGTGGACGGAGTCAAGGGCTGCTTGAATCCGCCCAGCCGAAAATTGTGCATTACAGGAAGAGTGCCATATTGCACAATCGTCAGCGTAGAGTGAGTATTTAAGATTCCTCGGGATGGGAGCTGATGACAGAATATCATTGATCATAATACTAAATAAAGTAGGACTAAGCACACTTCCCTGTGGCACCCCGTTTTCCTGGATAAATATATCCGATGTTACGTTACGGGGCAATTTGACAGAGAAAGTTCTGTCCCTTAAGAAATTTGAAATAAAAACAGGCAAATTTCCTCTTAAACCATAAGCATTGAGTTTCATTAGTATACTGTGTCGCCAGGTCATGTCATAGGCTTTATGGATGTCCAAGAACACCCCTATCATGAATTCTTTATTGGCAAATGCCTCTGCAATACAATGCTCCAAATTCATTAAATGATCTAGTGAACTTCTGTATTTACGGAAGCCACATTGTTGATCATTTAACAAATTCTTCGACTCTAAAACAAAAAGAAGCCTATTGTTAACCATACGTTCCATGACCTTACATAGACAAGAAGTCAACACAATAGGACGAAATGAAGTGGGATTCATAAGACGACCAGCCTCTTTGGGTATCGGTATGACGTGCGCAAAGTGCCATGAGTTTGGGAACGTTCGAGACGCCCAAATCTCATTGTACAATGCTAACATCTTAATCAGGTTGTCCTGATTAAGATGCTGGATCGTACCGTACGTGATGGTGTCTGGTCCAGGGCTGGTGTCTTTACAGGATTTAAGGGCAAGGAGCAGTTCATCTAGCGTAAACTCTTGGTTGTACGGGGAGTCTACATCTTCTGTGGCAAAGTCTAATATCTGTAGCTCAGCTGTGCGTTTATGATGTTGGAAACGCAGGTCATAATTGGCTGAGCTACTTACACGAGAAAAACTCCTGGCGAGGATGTTAGCAACGTCCACGGGCTCGTCATAGGTGGTGTTATTCACCTGCAAGGTGGTGACAGGGAAGTATGGGCGTTTATTATTTAATAATCTTATAGTGGACCAGACTTTATGTAATGGTGTTGTACGAGTCACCGTGGACACAAAGGACCACCAGGAGTCACGTTTAGCCCTTCTTATTATTCTCCTTGCCTCAGTCTGTGCCTGTTTATATGCAATAAAATTTTCCTCAGTGGGCTGACTATCAAAAATCCTGTATCTCCTATTGCGTTTTCTTAATGCTTGTCGGCAATCCGGCGTCCACCAATGTGCTCTATGCTTCGCATGAATTGTAGAAGTCTTGGGAATAGCAGCCTCAGCTGCGTGTAATATGGAAGTAGTTATATTTTCGACCTTAACATCTATGGTCTCCCCAGATATATCTAAATTGGCGATCCTTGAGAAGGATCCCCAATCTGCTTTCTTATAGTTAAATTTTGGAGGTGGAGGGTCCGAAATGATGTCGCGTGTATAAGAAAGACAGATGGGTAAATGATCACTTCCCAAGGAGTCGTCATAAGGGTCCCACGAGAGATCTTGATGTATACCAGGGGAGGCCAAAGATAAGTCAATGGCCGAAAAGTTACCAGTACGATCATCTACACGAGTCGCTCTACCATCGTTCAGAAGACAGAGGTTGGACTGTAGTATTAGGTCGGCTACTTGCTCCCCACAACCATCGATCCTCAAGCTACCCCATTGATAGTGATGGGCGTTAAAATCGCCCAACACTAACTTATTCCCAGGGAGATGTTCCACTAGTGAATTTAAAGCATCACTATCAATGGGGCCGTGTGGAGGATAGTACAGAGAGCAAATAGACAGATACGTGTTATTAAATTTTACTCTGCACGTGACCGCTTCCAGAGTAGAATTTAGAATCACTTCCGTTTGTGGGTGTGATTTGTGGGTGTAAATGGCAACTCCGTGACCTTCATATCTTCTATACGAGTGGTAGTGTCTGAACTGTGGAGGATCAGGGTGATCCTCCAGGTGCGTCTCCTGTAAACAATCAACGTCTGGCCTGTGTAGTGAAAGCAAGATAGCTATATTATGTAACTTATTCCCAATACCTCTACAATTCCACTGTAATACAGTGAAAGCGACGGTTTAAGATTTACGAGGGTGGTCCGTGCTCTTAGTTTTTTTATGCCGCCCGCCACCAGGCGAGTGGCTACCGGGGGACCTTTCCCGGTGCTTGCTTGTGGAGATCTCCATATTCTCGTCAATAACAAGGCTCCCAGAATCCACCGAGGAAGAGCTATTCTTTCCCTCGCTGGAGTAGGAGCAGGAAGGACATGAGGACGTGACTGTTTGGTGAGGGTGGTCAGGTTAATTTTATCTGACTTGTCAGGCTTCTGTTTTGGCCGCACTGACTGCGAAGGAGCAGCGGCAGCCTGAGAGTATGAAGTGGCAACAGGGATGTCTGTCAGAGAGTTGAAACGTACAGGAGGCTTAGGCTGAGAGATAGGGCGTGGGGCATGAGGAGCGAATGTAAGGTCAGTCTGTGTCTCCACGGTGCACATCACAGGACGGGACACAACCGCCAATGCATAGGAGATATTTGGTTTGGGAGTTGCATGCTACTCCTTCGCCTTCTTCCTAGCATCGTAAAAGGATATGCCCTCAGTTGCCTTCACTGTGCAGACCTCTTTCTCCTCCTTCCACTTGGGACAAACCCGAGAGGAAGTGGGGTGAGCGCCCTGGCAGTGAAAGCAACGTTCATTCTCTGATGTACAGTGGTCAGCAGAATGGCCTACAGCCGCACACTTGCCACATACTAGGTTTGAAGACCGACAAGCCTTTTTGTGGTGTCCATATATCTGACATTTTGCACAACGAAGGGGGTTTGGGATGTATGGTCTGACATTGAAAATTTCGTATCCAACTTTCACATTGGATGGAAGAGATACTTTTCCAAAAGTCAAAACAACTGTTGCGGTCTTCGTCCTTATGCCTTCCGAAAATCTTGTAATAAATCTGGCCTCTATTACATCTTGCTGAGCAAGTTCCTGTACGATTTCTTCCTCTTCCATAAGCACCAGATCCCTGCAGGTGATAACACCCTTGCAGGAATTCATGGAGTGGGGGATCGTCGTCTGGACATCGTAACTATGGAACTTCCTCAGTTTAAGCAAATCCTTGACCTGAGCTGAATTCATGGTTTTTACGAGGAGGTCTCCACTGCAAGTTTTTTCACTTGTTCCACCTCTCCTGCACACCCATCAATCACCTTCTTGATGATGAAGGGATTGAGGCTGGACAGGGGAGTGGAAACAACCGCATGAATCAAAACAAACTCGCCATTATTTACATGAATGTCAAGGCGGGTACGTGTCTGGGGCCATTCAGTCTGGGGGCAGTCCGTCCGTGCAGCAGTCGGGAGTCGGTCAGGACTACCTCCCCTGAAGGGGGGAGGCAGTAGGGTTGTCCGCCATAGTGACCACTTCTCCCTAACGGGGGAAGTGGGAAGGAGGAGGAAAAACGAACAAGGGACAAACAACCGGGGACCACACACCTATGGCTAAAATTGCCCTCTCAAACCACTCCAGGGAGGCCTGACCGTGTTACTTCACACCCCAGAGCGATCAGTGGGGGGGACCCTCCGTGGGCGAGTAAGCAAAGGTAATCTTAGTAAATAGATATAGACACTTACTATAACTCTCGCAAGTGGTAGGGAGTGAAAATTAGTACTAGTTATCCTAAGTGTCACCAGAAGGGTGAAAAAAAAAAAAAAACTAATGCCGGTGAGGCAGCCCTGAAAACTAGAGGAGAGAGTAGATGAGAAAACACACGTCGTCACTCTCCGCGACCATACATAAAAGTCCAGGGAACAGTTTTGATGAGAAGCGATGCCGAACTGGAGGCTGCCTGCACACTCAAGTGTTACCTGTCTGGGAGCGGCATACGGTGAGTGGATGGATGGATGAAAAGTTAGATGGATGGATGTGGAAGATGATGGATGGATGAGAGAAGTAGATGCATGGATGGAAGGATGTATGGATGAAGAGGTAGATGGATGGATGGATACATGAATGGATGGATGGGGTGGATGGAATGAAGAGACCGATGGGTGAATGAATGGATGAATGGAAGGGTGGCTCTGTCGGAGCTGTCTGTGAGACTTTGTTAATTAACAGATGAACAGATAAACTGATGAACAAATGGATGAATGGATGGCCTGTATAATGGTGTTGGTTATTGGATGGCCTGTGTAATGGTGTTGGTTATTGGATTGTTCCTGTGTAATGGGTGTTGGTTATTGGATGGCCTGTGTAATGGGTGTTGGTTATTGGATGGCCTGTGTAATGGTGTTGGTTATTGGATGGCCTGTGTAATGTGTTGGTTATTAATGGAGGAATCAATGGGGATGTTTGTGCCATCATGTTAGCAAGACTATATTCTGAAGTTTGCTGAGTACTCCAGTGTTACCTTGACTGCGAGCTGCACACGGAGAGTAAATGGATGTGTTGAGAAATGGATGAAATTACTGGTGGGTGGACAGGGAGATGGGTGTCCGGATGAATGTATGATAGGAAAGATGGATGAGTGAACTGGACAACATCCATTTCCTGCTTCTGGATCCTACCCACCCTTCGCATACCCAGTCGGAATATTTTCTTGATGATTGTAATGAGTGGCAAGATGGATGGACGGAATATGGACGAATAAATGGATAGGCGGTGGTGGTAGTGGTCGGGGCCCAAACTAGAGGAATCAGGGGTGTTTGTCAACCCTGGCAGTGTTAGGTAGATACAGATGAATAGGTAAGTTGGATAGAAAGACTGCACTGAAGATGTGTGGAGTATGTATAGCTGTGTGGATGGATAGATGAATGAAAAATAAATATAGCGACAGACATTACACACACACACACACACACACACACACACACACACACACATCATATATATATATATATATATATATATATATATATATATATATATATATATATATATATATATATATATAATATGGTACTATAATGTTACCTAGGCTACAGTGTGATAAAGTGTGCGTTTTCGTACATGGGAGAACCAGGGTTCGCTTCCCCGGGGTAAGAAACTTTGGGAGTGTTCCTCCGGCCACGTAGCTGCTTTGGCGGACAAAAGGGATGCTGTGGTTGAACTAGTGTGGCTTACAATAAAGTATGCTTGCACCTTCAGTCAGCTTTTGCACGGGCCGATTACACTTGGTTCAAAGACTACACACACACATCCAAAGCCACCCAAAACTATAGAAATACACATTACAAGCATCTTCATTACCCTGCACTTACAATCTCTACCAGACAGCCAAGCCATCTCGGTGAGAGAGACAAGTTATTGACTGAACATCGTTCCCACTTCAAGTTGGGATATTACCAGGTCCTGCAGTGGACACTCAAACGGCTGATGATGATGTATATCTCATCAGCCGTTTGTGTGTCCACTGCAGGGACCGGCCTATCCCGACCGAAGCGGGGACGATCCAGCCAATGTATCTCCACCAAGTGGCTTAGGCTGTCTAGTAGAGATTGTATGTAGAGGTGAAGAAGTGGCTTGTATGTGTACTGCTCAATAGTGTTGGAGTGGCGGTGTTGGAATATCTGTGTAGTCTGTGAACCTCGACAATGTAATCGGCCCGCGCAGGCCGACTGGAGTGCAGGCATACTTAAATAGTATGTCACGACACTGGTTCAAACCACAGCACCCCTTGTGTCCGCCAATGCAGCACTTGGCCTAAAGAACGCTCCCCAAAGTTTACCTATTTACTCAGCGAGGCACTAACCATCAGTTCAGTCAGTGAACAGTAAATGCACACTTTACCACAGAGGCTCCGAGATATATATAGAGAGATATATATATATATATATATATATATATATATATATATATATAATCTATTGCCAGACGCCTCAATCCCGTCCCAGGTGGCCACAGGCAAATCGCCTCCATGTCGCCCTGTCCCCCGCCATTTCACTGCCCCTGCTCCCAGCTCATGCTCCCCTCTCTCATATACCTCTCCATCCCATCCCTTCTCCTCATCTTCGGCCTCCCCCTCCCTCTCCCCCTCCACCTCACTCACATACACTCTCTTCGTCCAGTCTTTCACCCTCTGTCCTCTCCACATGGCCAAACCACCTCAGTGTATTCCACTCCTAACACTTCCTATCATCCCACATCCACACCACAACACTCCTTTATATCCTTATTTGTCAGCCTGTCTCTCCATGTGACTCCTAAAAATATCTTAAATAACTCATTTCCACTGCTCTCACTCTTGACTTACACCCTTCCAATAACAACGTCCAAGCTTCACTTTCATACGTTAGAGTTGGTATCACAATACTGTCATGTAGTAACTTCTTCACTTCCATGCTCACTTCCCTGTTTCTTATCACTGTCTTCAATGAACCAGCAACCTTTCTTCCCTGCTGCACCCTTTCAAGCACTTCACCCTCCAACCCTCCATCCTTACTCATCCACACTACCCAAGTACTTAAATCGCCTCACATTTTCCAATTCCTCACCATTCAACCTCGCTGTACATTCACTAACTGCCTCTCTCCAAAACCATCACTTTACTCTTCCCTACATTCAACTTTAGATTCCGTTTCTTACACTCTCTCCTAAACTCATCCACCAAAGCCTTGCAGCTCCCCTTCGTCTTCACTCAACAACACAGTATCATCTGCAAACAACAGTACAGGGAGTTTCCAAACACTCCACCCTCTCTCACCAGG